>NW_019945503.1:0-27858 GCF_002910315.2 Salvelinus sp. IW2-2015 | reverse complement strand
TAAGGATTAAGACACAGCAAAAGATAATATCCCTGTGTCACGCCCTGGCCTTTATTTATCTTTTGTTTCTCTATTATTTTGTTAGGTCAGGGTGTGACATGTGGGGATTTTGTGTGTATTTGTCTCGTCTTGCGGTGCGTGCTAATTGTATTAGGGGGTTTTTGTAGAGTGTTATGGTTATGTTCAGTAGAGAGGTTATAGGAAAGATCTTATGCGTTGCCCGGTAATTTGATTCTCATCAGGCAGCTGTTTATTGTTGTCTACAATGATTGCGAGCATATTGAAGCAGCCATAGGCCATAGGATGTTTTGCCGTAAATTGCTTATGCGTCAAACGTTATGTCTAGTCTTGTGTCTGCCGACTTTTACCGCTTAGTAGCTTCACGGTCTGTTTTTGCCTTTAAGTTTGTATTAGTGTGATTGGGGTATATCGTCTATTGCGTCTTCATAATATGAAAGAGAAGCAATGATTAATACTATAACCACGCATGCGCCTCTTTGGTTCTCTCTTTCACTCAGAAGACGGTCGTGATCTAGACCCATTTAGACAGCAGACCAATTTAGGCAAACACTCAAGACACATTTAGAAAACGCAAGTTCAGACCCATTTTAGCTAACACTCATGACCATTAGAACACTCGGTGCCATTTAGAACACTCGACCATTTAGAAAATACACTCGGACCATTTAGAACACCCGGAATCATTTAACACTACTCAGGACATTCTTAGACCACGTTCATAACCATTTAGCACACACTCGCGACCATCTAGAACTAATCAGACCATTTTTGGAACACCTCAGACATTTCCAGAACCCACTCAGCACTCACCTTATGAGAACACTCAAGAAACCATTTCAGAACACCCGGAGAACATTAGAATACTGCAGCAACCATTCTTAGATACACTCTAGGACCCATTTAGCTAACAGTCAGACCATTTTAGGAACACTCAGAACCATAGAACACTCAGAAACTCAGCTAGAACACTCAGAACCATAGAACACTCAGAGACCATAGAACACTCAGACATTCAGATACACATCAGGACCATAGAACACCCCAGAACATAGAACACTCAGAACCATAGAACACTCAGAACATAGGACACATCAGACCATAGAACACTCAGAACCATAGAACACTCAAGACCCAATTAGACAGAACACTCAGAACCAATAGAACCACTCAGAACCATAGAACACTACCCAGAGCACACTTCAGACACCGAACTCAGAACCCCATTAGGCAACACTCAAGACCATAGAACACTCAGAACCATTAGAACACTGCAGACCATTTTAGACTGACACCCGGAACATTTTAGAACATCAGACCATTAGAACACTCAGACCATTTAGAACAGTCAGACCATTTAGAACAGTCAGACCATTTAGAACATCAGATCCATTTAGAACACTCAAGTAGTCTGATTGTGTTAGTATACAGTCAGTACCTATTTATAAGCAAACACTCAGAACCAATTTAGAAAACTACAGGATCCATTTTAGAAACTACTCAGAACCAATTAGAAACACCACGGAACAATTCTTAGAACACTCAGGACCATTTATACAACTTCCACAAGATATACACATCTAGAACACTACAGAACCATTATAGAAACACTTCAACCAACTTAGAACACTCACAACATTATAGAAACATACTGAGAAACCATAAAAAAATATTCACTCAGCAAAAACTCATTTAGACAACAAAATCGAGACCCTATTTTATGAACTTACTTCAGACCATTAGGCTAGAAAATCAGGTTCTGAGTGTTCTAGGGTTCTGAGTGTTCTAGGGTTCTGAGTGTTCTAGGGTTCTGAGTGTTCTAGGGTTCTGAGTGTTCTAGGGTTCTGTGTGTTTGTAACTCCACAGAAGGCAGTAGAAGGCTGATGTTTCTGTGTCCTCCAGATGAAAGGGCTGTTGTTTGGATGGTGAGGKGGAAGGTTGTCCTATCCTATYTGYTACTTTTCTTCCTGATACAATGAGATGGTCCTGAAGGTCTGGACTGGACAGTGTTGGAATGTGATGATGGATGGGGGCTAACTGAGACAGACAGACTCCCTGACAGACATTGTCAGATAGACAGACAGACAGATGTCCCCCTTGGCTGAAGAGAAGAAAAGAGGGAACAAGATGCCTCCTCTCTCCCACCCACATCTGCTGTGGGGGATGTGAAGCAATAGCCTTCCACATCTGCTGTGGGGGATGTGAAGCAATAGCCTTCCACATCTGCTGTGGGGGATGTGAAGCAATACCCTTCCTCCTCTCACGTACTCTCTGTCTCCCGGGTCGGCTGTATAGACTGTAGAATATAGTAGTGGGAACTGTCCCTTGTTATGGAAATCTGTTTGCTTCGTTTTCGTAGCTGGCTAGATGTGTTGTACGTAGACCTTGGAAAGAGGATGTTGTGTACGCAGGGTAATGCTACTATATCACAGGTGTTTTTAAAGACTGTTTTTGCGAAATATTTAAAATTCCCGAATTTCTTGAGGTTTTACACCAACTTAAAAGAGACGTTTCTGGCCCTTTTACACTTTACACTTAGTAATTGTGTTTTTTTAAGCTTAAAATAATTCCTCCAAGCCCAATGTAAYCTCTCGAAAAACCAGAGGCCCAGTGGTTTTGAACAGAGGCATTGAACCACTCTTTAACTGAAAGCATTCAAAGCGGATATTTAGGACTCTGTTCAAAAGGAAAGCTGAAGCGTTTACAGATTCCGACGATAGAAATGTAACGGTCATTTTGAGCCGACGTACGCGGCGGTGTTTACCGTGAATGCAGTCCTCTGCTACATTACCTTTTACATTTCAATCACGCTGTAAACGCTGAACTTCCGCGATACAGATTGAATAGAACCCTTAGTGCCTGTTCAGTAAGTGTCTTTATGACTCTTTAAAATKTAACCTTTAAAAACCCATCCGGTTCCCGCTGGCTTGACATTAGCTTTATAACGGCCTCTCTGCCACCTAGTGGGGAAAAGATGGTATTACACACAGAGCCTCTGCAGAGAGCAGGGAATGAGGGGCCAGTTGTTTGACTCTGGAGACAGGGCGAGGAGGATTACATAGACTGATGGGATAGATAGACCGTCCATAAGATTATGTTGCTTTCCAAACAGGGCCATATAGCTGCTGTTTGTTATGTCAGAGATGGTTTATAATAATGCAATAATATATATATATATATATATTAGAGATGGTTTCTAATAATGTCTTAATGAAGCCCTTTGAGAAAGTCTTCTCTATCTCAGCTGATAGGGTTGTACATGGGTATGTGGTTGTGTTGTTGTGATGAGTTTGACAGGTTTATTACAATAGAGAGAGAGAGAGAAAGAGAGAAAGAGAGAGAGGGGGAAAGGACAGAAATAGCTTGTTTTTGTATCATTCCAACCAGTGGTTTCCCTGACTTTATGAGATTGTTTTGATAGTTATACAGAGGACAGAATGAGGATATATATATATATGAACCATAAAACGTGGAACGTTAGATGTTTTGATAAATCAGGATTGTGTTTGTGTGTGTTCACATCAATTGAAAGGAGTTAATGAAAAATGAAACATTTTAAAATACATTTGTATTGTAAATATAATTTGTTCTCCTCCCTGCCCAGTTTTGTGGGTGAGCTGTAGGTCTATAGATGTTATTTCAGTCTAGATTGGACTTTTAAGTTATCGTGGTTGAACTTGACCCCCCTTTTGGGAATCCCTGGACTTCACCATGACCACTGCAGTACACTGCAGTCTCCCAGTCTGAAGAGGATGATGTTGTGATGATGTCACAACAGAAGAGAATCGATACTATAGCTTGATGTCACAACAGAAGAGAATCGATACTATAGCCTGATGTCACAACAGAAGGGAATCGATCCTATAGCCTGATGTCACAACAGAAGAGAATCGATACTATAGCCTGATGTCACAACAGAAGAGAATCGATCCTATAGCCTGATGTCACAACAAAAGAGAATCGATCCTATACGCTTGAGAGTCCCAACAGGCAACAGTAGAGAATCGATCACTATATGCC
The DNA here is from genome assembly GCF_002910315.2 of Salvelinus sp. IW2-2015. Lineage (NCBI taxonomy): Eukaryota > Metazoa > Chordata > Actinopteri > Salmoniformes > Salmonidae > Salvelinus > Salvelinus sp. IW2-2015. The sequence goes on along the minus strand of NW_019945503.1, from coordinate 23,820 downwards.
TGATGTCACAACAGAAGGATCGATCCTATAGCCTGATGTCACAACAGAAGAGAATCGATGCCTATAGGCCTGATGTCAGCCGGACACAGAAGAGAATCGATCCTATAGCCTGATGTCACAACAGAAGAGAATCGATCTATAGCCTGATGTCACAACAGAAGAGAATCGATACTATAGCCTGATTTCACAACCAGAAGAGAATCGATCCTATAGCCTGTAGTGTCACAACAGAAGAGAATCGATCCTATAGCCTGATGTCAACAGTACAAGGACAGAATCGTAGTAATCGACTCACTATTGAGAAACTCGCCGGTGGTCGCACCGCCGATTCTATTTTCGTGACGTGTGACTACCAGGCACATCATAAGCACAAGGTCTTATAGTGAGTTGTGTCAAGACAGCACCAAATAATGTCTGGACTCCTGGGAGGCTATACTTGACACATTTGTCTTGGTGTTTCATCCTCAGTCCCAAACTACCATAACCAACGTGGTGTTACATTGTGGTATGGATGGATGAATTCAAATGATTGTTTTCTCCCTCTTTGTTGTCTGAAAGAAACACTCAGCATTTTACGTTGTCTATAGTAAAGTAAATGCCAGACAGACCAGACCAGATATAATGTGATGTGTGATCTGTTTGTGCTGTCTCGACCAATCTCTGTGGCAATGACCATAGGAGCTGGTAAGATAGCACATAGTTACATTGACCCCCACCGCCCATGAATGAGAGACCATGGTGATATTGTAGCACGTTTTATTGGTCTGCACTATTGAGTGTTGCTGGGTGTCTCGTCTAGCTACAGAACATCCACAGACAACAGACCATGCACATGTCTGCACCATGATGGACAATAGGCATTGCACGGGACACAATTCATTCATTCCTATGTGAAGACTCGATAGCGCATCGAAGCCAAATTAATTCGGGTATAAGATGGCGTCTCATGGAGACATAACTCCAGAATGTGACGTTTACAGGTTAGCTCAGTGCTGCCCCCTTCTCATTGAGTAACTTCACGTTGAAGGCGCGCAACGGGGGTACTGCAGGCTAGCCTCAGTGCTGCCCCTTCTCCATTGAGTAACCTCAGCACGTTGAAGGCCGACGGGGTACTGCAGGCTAGCCTCAGTGCTGCCGTGCCTCCACTTCTTCATTGATAACTCACGTTGAAGGCCAACTGGGGTACTGCAGGCTTTAGCTAGTGCTGCCCCCTTTCTCATTCAGTAACTCAGGTGACAGGCAGGACGCCGGGGTAGACTGCAGACTGACATTGATGCAACTATCTTTATCACTTATGGTCCTGCGATAGAAAATAAACTGATCGGTTCTGAGGAACATAATTGTCTTGGTGTTTTAGAAGCAATTATTGGTACGCAATGACTGCCTTCGAAAATTGTTTTTTAAATTACACGAAGATTGACCACGAAGATCAAAATATGTCCATTCAATATAATGGGGGAATCCTGTTTTTGCAAACAATGCCTGCAGTACGCAGTCTGCCTTGAACTTCTGTGGCTTTAATGAGAGTGGGAAGTCGTTTACTCATCCATGTCTGCCATGTTTTTGGATGATGTCATCACTTTAACCATGGTTACCATTACAACAGCCTTACAGTAGTCCTCAGCTACTCAAGAGATAGCCTGTCTTTACCATAACAGGACAGTATGAAGGAAAAACTATTTCTCCAATAGAAATCCCCGATAATGCCTTGTAGGCGATGTCATGGCAACGTTGGCTTGCAGAACATGTCATCAGGTCTAGCGGTTGTCCTGAACTGCCCATGTGCAGAACACGTCCATCAGGTCTAGTGCGGGTTGTCCTGAACTGCCATGTGCAGAACACGTCATCAGGTCTAAACGGTTGTTCTCTGAACTGCCCATGTGCAGAACACGTCCATCAGGTCTAACGGTTGTCCTGAACTGCCCATGTGCAGAACACGTCATCAGGTCTAACGGTTGTCCTGAACTGCCCATGTGGCAGAACAAGTCATCAGGTCTAACGGTTGTCCTGAACTGCCATGTGCAGAACAGCATCAGGTCTAACGGTTGTCCTGAAATGCCCATGTGGCAGAACACGTCATCAGGTCTAACGGTTGTCCTGAACTGCCAATTGCAGAACACGTCATCAGGTCTAACGGTTGTCCTGAACTGCCCATGTGCAGAACACGTCATCAGGTCTAACGGTTGTCTTGAACTGCCCATGTGCAGAACACGTCATCAGGTCTAACGGTTCCTGAACTGCCCATGTGCAGAACACGTCATCAGGTCTAACGGTTGTCCTGAACTGCCCATGTGCAGAACACGTCATCAGGTCTAACGGTTGTCCTGAACTGCCCATGTGCAGAACACATCATCAGGTCTAACGGTTGTCCTGAAACTGCCCATGTGCAGAACACGTCATCAGGTCTAACGGTTGTCTGAACTGCCCATGTGCAGAACACGTCATCAGGTCTAACGGTTGTCCTGAACTGCCCATGTGCAGAACACGTCATCAGGTCTAACGGTTGTCCTGAACTGCCCATGTGCAGAACACGTCATCAGGTCTACGGTTGTCATGTGAGGGCTGTCAATAGAAGGCAATCCTTCCATGTAAAGTAGTTTATTGTGACCAATGTGTTTTATTTGTTTTGTCATTTTTGTTAAGGGGTTTACAGGTACATTATCCATTTCAAATACGTTTATAAAACCTGTATGGTACTCAAGAGAAGAAAACTGTAAGAAATACATAGAGAGTTTAAATAATTAAATCAGTAATACCAGGAAATAAACAAAAAGACCGTTGTCCCCCCACTCCCCAACCTCCCAACCCCCTCTAGCCCCAACCGCCTCTAGCCCCCAACCCCTCTAGCCCCAACCCCCTCTAGCCAACCTCCCATTCCCCCACACCCCTCTAGCCCCAACCCCCTCTAGCCCAACCCCCTCTAGCCCCAACCCCCTCTAGCCCACCCCCTCTAAGCCCCAACCCCCTCTAGCACATCCCATTCCCCCCAACCCCCTCTAGCCCCCAACCCCTCTAGACCCCAACCCCCTCTAGCAACCCCATTCCCCCAACCCCTCTAGCCCACCCCCTCTAGCCCAACCCCCTCTAGCCCAACCCCTCTAGCCCCAACCCCTCTAGCCAACCTCCCATTCCCCCAACCCCTCTTAGCCCCCCCCCTTAGCCAACCTCATTCCCCCCAACCCCCTCTAGCCCCAACCCCTCTAGCCAACCTCCAATTCCCCCAACCCCCTCTAGCCCAACCCCCTCTAACCCCAACCTCCCAACCTCCAACCCCTCTAGCCCCAACCCCTCTAGCCAACCTCCATTCACCCAACCCCCTCTAGCCCCAACCCCCTCTAGCCAACCTCGCCATTCCCCCAACCCCTCTCCCCCCAACCCCCTCATTAGCCACCCTTCCCATTCCCCCAACCCGCCTCTAGCCCCAACCCCTCTAACCCCAACCTCCCATCCCCCACCCCTCCAACCAACATGTCTCCACTCCAACCTCCCATTCCCCCCAACTCCCCTCCAGCCAACATGTCTCCACTCCAACCTCCCATTCCCCCAACCCCTCCAGCCAACATGTCTCCACTCTTCAACCTCCCATCCCCCCAACCCCCTCTAGCCCCAACCTGTCCTCCACTCCCAACCTCCCAATCCCCCAACCCCTCTAGCCCCAACCTGTCTCCACTCCCAACCTCCATCCTCCCCAACCCCCTTCAGCCAACCTCCCATCCCCCCCAACCCCTCTAGCCACCTGTCTCCACTCCCAACCTCCCATCCCCCCACGCCCCTCCACAACCTCCCATCCCAACCCCCTCTAGCCCAACCTGTCTCCACTCCCAACCTCCCAGCCCCCAACCCCCTCTAGCCTCAACCTGTCTCCCTCCCAACCTCCCACCCCCCAACCCCTCTAGCCCAACCTGTCTCCACTCCCAACCTCCCATCCCCCCAACCCCTCCAGCCACATACCTCCACCCCAACCCCCTCCAGCCCCAACCCCTCCAGCCAACATGTCTCCACTCCCAACCTCCCATCCCCCCAACCCCTCCAGCCAACCTGTCCCCCTCCAACCTCCCATCCCCAAACCCCCTCCAGCCCAACATGTCTCCCACTCCCAACCTCCCAACCCCCTCCCGCCAACATGTCTCCACTCCCAACCTCCCATCCCCCCCAACCCCTCCAGCCCACATGTCCTCCAACCCCATCCCCCTCCAGCCAACATGTCTCCTCACTCCAACCTCCCAACCCCTCCATGCCAACATGTCTCCACTCCCAACCTCCCAACCCCCTCCAGCCAACATGTCTCCATTCCCATCCCCCCAACCCCCTCCAGCCAACATGTCTCCACTCCCAACCTCCCAACCCCCTCCATCCAGCCAACATGTCTCCACTCCCAACCTCCCATCCCCCTCCCAGCCAACATGTCTCCACTCCAACCTCCCAATCCCCCTCCAGCCAACATGTCTCCACTCCCACTCCATCCCCCAACCCCCTCCAGCCAACATGTCTCCACTCCACCTCCAACCCCCCACCCCCTCCAGCCACATGTCTCCACTCCCAACCTCCCAACCCCCTCCAGCCAACATGTCTCCACTTCCCAACCTCCCCAATCCCCCTCCAGTCCCAACATGTCTCCACTCCCATCCCCCCAACCCCTCCAGCCAACATGTCTGCGCCTCCCACCTCCAACCGCCCAACGCCCAACTCGCCTCCAAGCAAAACATGTCCTCGCACTCCCAACCTCCCAACCCCCTCCAGCCAACATTTTATACACCTGTCAGCAACAGGTGTGGCTGAAATAGCCGAATCCACTAATTTGAAGGGGTGTCCACATACTTTTGTATATAGACTGTATTTAAAAAATTTGGCTCCAATCTAGGTTGTGCCTTTAGATTAGGAGATAATTAACAGCTAAGGAAGAATTCTTCACTTCTCTCATTGACTTCTCAAACCCCAAACCACGGCCTGGTCGGCTTGGTCTGTTTCACAAGCGTTCCAGGAAGTCTCTGATGTTGCGCTTCTGGGTTCAGAAACTGTGATTTTATGTTACTGCTTTTTGCCAAAGTATATTTACGGTACTTCGATACGATTGAGGCTTTCAGTCCATATTTATATGTCTTTATTTGTGTTTTATTTTATTTTTTTAAGTTTTTTAAAATCTTTTTTTTGTATTTATTACAATTTTCTACTCCAAAGTATTGTGTATTAACTCGCCTGTGGTGTCAGGTAATATCGAACGTTCAGACATCGTGGGCGGCAGGTAGCCTAGTGGTTCGATCGTTGGGCCACTATGTTGAATATATTCAGTAGTTCTCCAAATCCTGAAGCTACTTTTCCTTGATGCATGCTGAATTTTGGGATTACATTTGGGATTTTGTTTGTTGCACCAAAAACTCCCTGTACTGTGTACTTTACAGCCTTTTTCATAACGCTCTCATTGCCACAAATTATATAAGATACTTWAAAAAAAAAAAAAAGGTTTTTAATTACTTTAAACTTTTATTTATACTCATTAATTTCCCAATACTTCCAAACATGTTGTTGAAGTGTATTGTAAAATATGATTCTGCGTGTTACATGTAAGGGCATAAGAGTAGAGGTACTCAATCTGCTGTGTGCCTATGCGTGGAGATCAGGAATCTGCAATGTTTGGGGATTTTACCAACTATCTTTACTGCAATATACATAGTTTAAAAAAAAGAGTCTTTCCTTGAAATGTACAGGATCTTATCGGACCATTTTCTGAAATAATGAAACATCCAAACATGTTACAGATATTATGTGAGTGTTACTGTAAATATGGGTATACAGTACAAACATGGGAGACGTGTAAACAATGTAAACAGTGCTATGTAGAGAATAGGGAGCCGTTTCACCCTAGGTCTCTATGTAGGACTAGGAAGCCGTTTCACCCTAGGTCTCTATGTAGAGGATAGGGAGCCGTTTCACCCTAGGTCTCTATGTAGAGATAGGGAGCCGTTTCACCCTAGGTCTCTATGAGAGAATAGGGAGCCGTTTCACCCTAGGTCTCTATGTAGCAGAATAGGGAGCCGTTTACCCTAGGTCTCTATGTAGAGGATAGGGAGCCGTTTCACCCTAGGTCTCTATGTAGGGAGTAGGGAGCCGTTCACCCTAGGTCTCTATGTAGGGATAGGGAGCCGTTTCACCCTAGGTCTCTATGTAGGGACTAGGGAGCCGTTTCACCCTAGGTCTCTATGTAGGGATAGGGAGCCGTTTCACCCTAGGTCTCTATGTAGAGAATAGGGAGCCGTTTCACCCTAGGAGGAGGATAGGGGTGTCTTTTCACCCTAGGTCTCTATGTAGAGAATAGGGAGCCGTTTCACCCTAGGGGAGAGAATAGGGAGCCGTTTCACCCTAGGTCTCTATGGTGAGAAAAACGTTCATTTGAAACATCAGTACAGTATGGGGATCTTGTTACAGTGAAACAGACGGAAACGGCCTGGGAAAAGATGCAAATGAAGCTTTTTGAAATAAATTACAGTCTGGCGAAGCCAAACATTCTGAGTCATAATGTGGAACAATTATTTCCTCTTTGTCATGAATTTCTAAAACGTTGTTTTATTGTCAACCGGAATGAGTGTTGCTGTAATTATTATTACGATTATTGTTATGTCTATTACCAATATTAGTGGCAGGCCACTGGGTAACATTGTATGTTGATATCCAAATGAAATCTGTGCAAGATAATGATGAAATGTTTATGAGTTTTAAAAAACAAAATAAAAGGAAGACTACAGGACTGTGTCATTATGGTTTTGTGTTCTGTTAAACACTGGAGATTATTGATAGTTCTCTAAATCAATTATTCAATTAACAATCAATTAAAATCAACATGAACACTTTATGTCGGGCGGTAGGTACCCTAGATGGTTAGAGTGTAGGGGGGCAGGTAGCCTAGTGGTTAGAGTGTAGGGGGGGGTAGGTAGTCTAGTGGATTAGAGTGTAGGGGCGGCAGGTAGCCTAGTGGTTAGAGTGTAGGGGCGGCAGGTAGCCTAGTGTTAGAGTGTAGGGGCGGCAGGTAGCCTAGTGGTTAGAGCGTAGGGGCGGCAGGTAGCCTAGTGGTTAGAGTGTAGGGCGGCAGGTAGCCTAGTGGTTAGAGTGTAGGGGGGCAGGTAGCCTAGTGGTTAGAGTGTGGGGCGGCAGGTAGCCTAGTGGTTAGAGTGTAGGGGCGGCAGGTAGCCTAGTGGTTAGAGATGTAGGGGCGGCAGGTAGCCGTAGTGGTTAGAGTGTAGGGGCGGCAGGTAGCCTAGTGGTTAGAGTGTAGGGGCGGCAGGTAGTCTAGTGGTTAGAGTGTAGGCCGGCAGGTAGCCTAGTGGTTAGAGTGTAGGGGCGGCAGGTAGCCTATGGTTAGAGTGTAGGGGGGGTAGGTAGTCTAGTGTTAGAGTGTAGGGGCGGCAGGTAGCCTAGTGGTTAGAGTGTAGGGGCGGCAGTAGCCTAGTGTTAGAGGTGTAGGGGGTAGGTAGTCTAGTGATTAGAGTGTAGGGGCGGCAGGTAGCCTAGTGGTTAGAGTGTAGGGGGGGTAGGTAGCCTAGTGGTTAGAGTGTAGGGCGGCAGGTAGCCTAGTGTTAGAGTGGAGGGGGGCAGGGAGCCTAGTGGTTAGAGTGTAGGGCGGCAGGTAGCCTAGTGGTTAGAGTGTAGGGGCGGCAGGTAGCTAAGTGGTTAGAGTGTAGGGCGGCAGGTAGCCTAGTGGTTAGAGTGTAGGGGCGGCAGGTAGCCTAGTGGTTAGAGTGTAGGGCGGCAGGTAGCCTAGTGGTTAGAGTGTAGGGGGAATGGGGCAGGTAAGTCTAGTGGTTAGAGGTAGGGGCGGCAAGGTAGCCTAGTGGTTAGAGTGTAGGGGCGGCAGGTAGCCTAGTGGTTAGGGTGTAGGGGCGGCAGGTAGCCTAGTGGTTGTAACCGAAAGGTTGCAAGATCGAATCCCAGAGCTGACAAGGTAAAAATCTGTCATTCTGCCTCTGAACAAGGCAGTTAACCCACTGTTCCCTCGTAGGCTGTTATTGTTAATAAGAATTTGTTCTTAACTGGCTTGCCTTTTTAAATAAAGGTTAAATACAAGAAAGATCAATGTGGATACTTATTCCGTGTGGCATCAGTAGGCCTACTGGAATACATTTGAAAAACTGTAAATAAGAGTGTTTTGCTGGTGCAGCCTTGTGATCAATGAACTTCGTGACTAGCTGAGGAAATATTTGGTATGGGCATAAAGATAGATAGATGACTCTAGTGCCCCCGCAAAAACTGTTTTAGCATGGGCAGCACTATTGAGGACTTTCACCATGTTGAAGTAGTCAGCTGGGTGGGACTTCCTATGGTTGAAGGAAGGGTCACATAATTATATCCAGGTCATCAGGAGGGATCAGCCAATGAATTATGGTCGTGAGCAAACATTCCATAACTGCAGAAAATCTCCAACTTTGTCTTTATACCTGTTCAAACAACACCCTCCAGGGGGCAGTATGCACCCTTTAAGTTTGTTTACCAATTCATAGAAGTAGTAGAAGTAGAAAAATGACTACTTCAAAAATGAAAATGGGCCTCAATAGCCCTGCACAGGCTTCATAATGGGACAGGCACAAAGACGCGTCCTCTATAATTCTCTATGGGTAAGGGAGAAAAACAACCTACAGGCTGGCATATCTAAATGCTCTCTCTCTATGCAATCCTATTGGCTGAAGAACATTCCAGCCCTACTCTCCATGACCATTCATTGGAACCCTGACTTGTCAAATTAGAACGTGGGCAGATCCTTCCTTCAGGGGGGGGGGGTTTGACGTCAGCGAGGATGGCCGAAGCGACCGACTGTAGATGAAAGTCGAGGACTGAAGTCGGGGGAGGTGCATCTGTGACACCCGAAAGTCGGACATTAATGTTCTCAAATGAACATGGCAGTGTTGCTATTGTTTATAAAAGTTTTTTAATAATGTTGAAATTRACATGTATCCAACCCCTATATCACACCCTCACACACTGAAATCATAATATCATATGATGTGTGTACATTGTACAATCAATTAGTGAGAAAGCCTCAAATAGCACATTTATTTGTACAGTGACAAGAAAAAGTATGTAAACCCTTTGGAATTACCAAGATTTCTGCATGAATTGGTCATAAAACATTATCTGATCTTCATCTAAGTCACAACAATAGACAAACACAGTCTGCTTAAACTAATAACACACAAATTATTGTATTTTTAATATCGATATTGAATACATCATTTAAACATTCACAGTGTAGGTTGGAAAATGTATGTGAACCCCCAAGGCCAATGACTTCTCCCAAAAGCTAATTGGAGTCAGGGGTCAGCTAACCTGGAGTCCAATCAATGAGATGAGATTGGAGATATTGATTAGATCTGTCCTGCCCTATACAAAACACAACCTTTTCAGTTGTCTATTCACAAGAAGCATTGCCGGATGTGAACCACGCCTCGAACAAAACAGATCTCAGAAGACCTAAGATTAAGAATTGTTGACTTGCATAAAGCTGGAAAGAGTTACAAAAGTATCTCTAAAAGCCTTGATGTTCGTCAGCCCACGGTAAGACAAATTGTCTATAAATGGAGAAAGTTCAGCACTGTTGCTACTCTCCCTTAGGAGTGGCCGTCCTGCAAAGATGACTGCAAGAGCACAGCGCAGAACGCTCAATGAGGTTAAGAAGAATCCTAGAGTGTCAGCTAAAGACTTACAGAAATCTCTGGAACATGTTAACATCTCTGACTAGTCTACGATCCGTAAAACACTAAACAAGAATAAGCCACTGCTGTCCAAAAAAAAAAAAACATTGCTGCACTGTCTGAAGTTCGCAAAAGAGCACCTAGATGTTCCACAGCACTACTGGCAAAATATTCTGTGGACAGATGAAACTAACCTTGTGTTTGAAAGGAACACACATCACTATGTGTGGAACAAAAACAAATAACAGGACAATGATCCAAAACACAGAAGTAAATCAAAAACAGAATGGCTTCAACAGAAGGAAATACTCCTTCTGGAGTGGCCCAGTCAGAGTCCTGACCTCAACCCAGTTGAGATGCTGTGGCATAAATTGGTGAAGATCGACTACAGAAACTTGCAGTCAAAACTCCATTACCCTTTTGATCACATGACCATTATATATATATATTATTTTTTTTAAGTTCATGCAGTCACATGTAGGTGCAAGTCGGACAATTTTTACAGCCAGAACGCAACACACTTTGAAAAGCGGTGTCCAATAATGGTTAACGACTTGACAAAAGTAACCTGTCGGAACAACGGCCTATGCTTAGTAGAATGAATGAATCACTTTTATTTTTATTTTTTTACAGTCTATTCACTGGCCCCCCACCCCCACCCCCCCACAAGGTCGAGCCCACTGCTTCACAGAACGAACTACACTGTTCTACTGCTGCGACCAGCCGACCACACTGATTGGTGGAGAATCAACACCAAATGAGAACGGATGAATTTTGATTCATTGTCCTCTCTTCTAGACTTTATAACAGGCTTCGCCACGTTGATCTACCTACTCTCGGGCGGAGTGGGATTTTTTAGGGTAACGTGATATCCTCGTCGGTCCCGCTCCCATTCACAAGGGGGCGATAGCATCGTTTTCCCCCATTTTTTTCCTCCATTTTGTTAAAGCAAGGAAGAGTCACCTTCCCTTGCTAGCGGTAGCTAGCTGGCAGCCTGGCTAAAAATATAGCACGCTAGCTAGCCTTTTTAAGCTTCCCACATCTCCATGTAAAATAATCAGATTTATCATTTTAAAACATATCCCCTGACAAATATTGTTCTCCTTGCCGTGTAACCTTAAACATTATCCCAGCTTGATATGCTGCTTGTGTATTCATTCCCATTGTGAGGAAAACCCTCCAATTTGACTGGTCTGTGACTCACTGAAAACCCTCCTATTTGACTGGTCTGTGACTCACTGAAAACCCTCCTATTTGACTGGTCTGTGGACTCACTGAAAACCCTCACATTATTTGCGACTGGTCTGTGATCTCACTGAAACCCTGTACTTTGACTGGTCTTGACTCACTGAAAAACCCTTTCCTTACTTTGACTGGTGCTGATCTCACTGGAAAACCTTTCCTATTGTCTGGTCTGTTGACTCACTGAAAACCCTCGCTTTGACTGGTCTATGGAACTCACTGAAAACCCTCCCTTTTGACTGGTCTATGACTCCTGAAAACTCTCCCTATCTTTGACTGGGGTCTGACCTCACTGAAACCTTCTCTTATATTTGACTCGGTCTTCAAGACTCAATGAAAACCCTCGCTATTTTGACTGGGTCTGTGACTCACTGAAAACCCCTCCTATTTGACTGGTCTGTGACTCACTGAAAACCCTCATATTTGGATGCTGTCTAGACTTCACTGAAAACCCTCCAATTTGACTGGTTCTATTGGACTCACTGGAAAACCTTTTCCAATTTGGACTAGGCTATGACTCACTGAAAACCTTTTCCAATTTGACTAGTCTATGACTCACTGAAAACCTCCTCTCTTGACTGTCTAGACTCACTTGAAAACCCTCCAATTTGACTGCGATCTATGACTCACTGAAAACCCTCCAAAGTTGACTGGTCTATGACTCACTGAAAAACCTCCAATTGACTAATAGTTCTATGAGCTCACTGAAAACCTTACAATTTGACTAGTCTATGACTCACTGAAAACCCTCCTATTTGACTGGTCTGTGACTCACTGAAAGCCCTCCTATTTGACTGGTCTGTGACTCACTGAAAGCCCTCCTATTTGACTGGTCTGTGACTCCTTGAGAGTTTTATTGCCATGGAGCTGGTTTGTACCCATGTACATAATGCCATATATCCACCTCTGAGCTGCACTGGAATGCAAAAGTCATCAGCAATATGTGGTATTTATAAGGATGCAAAAAGCATGTGTTGGGCCTGGCTAGCCAGTGCAGGACCAGCTTGATGTCCTTAGCCAATCAGAGGGTGCATGATCAGCTCATGTACAGAGTGTGGGGCAAGTGGGCACCAGTTTATTGGCTGAGATCACTATCTGCTCATGTGAGGAGAGGTAGATTCAGCACAGCCAGCCAAACATTAACAGATAAACAAGTAGAAATGGGAAAGTGCCCTGCACACACGCCATCCGTAGTAGAAATTCTCTACACCCATATTTTCAAAATAGCACATAGCTAGCTAGTTGGCTACAGTAGATTCTACCATTTCACAATAGCCTGTAATCACTAGTTATTACTTCTAAAGCAACAACAAAAAATGTGAGTGAATTCTTGTTGTTTGGTTTACTGTTTGAACAGTCTCTGAGATTATATTTGGTTATGAATGCAAAATATGCTACGTTGATGAAAAGCCTATTAGGCAGCGATCATCAACTAGATTCAGCCTTGGGACAATCTTTTCTTGAGCGGATGGTCTGTCGGGTAGGCCGGAACATGATTACAAATAATTTGTAGACTGCAAAATAACTGCAAGAAACCCAAACAGATATAATATTTCACTACAAGATTTTCGATACACCCGCAAAAAATATCTGCTAAATAATATAACAAATTTCCTAAATTACAAATCACTTGTAGCTGATTTCCTGGTGAATTTACAGTCTTTTATGTCCAACAAAAAAAATAAAAAATGTTTTTTTGCTCAAAAAACTTTAGGGGCAAAATAAAACCACCTGCGGGCCAAATTCGGATCTCAAATATAAAATATTTTTTGATTTGTTTAACTCTTTTTTGGTTACTACATGATTACATATGTGTTATTTCATAGTTTTGATGTCTTCAATATTATTCTACAATGTAGAAAATAGTAAAAATAAAGAAAAACCCTTGAATGAGTAGGTGTTCTAAAACTGTTGACCGGTACTGTACCTACATGTTTTAAGCAGACCACCATAGTCCCTGTGCCCAAGATAGCGAAGGTAACCTGCCTAAATGACTACCGCCCCGTAGCACTCACGTTGGTAGCCATGAAGTGCTTTGAAAGGCTGGTCATGGCTCATGCCAAAAACCCTAGACCCACTCCAATTCACATACCACCCCAACAGATCCAAAGATGACACAATCTCAATCGCACTCCACACTGCCCTTTCCCACCTGGACAATGCTGCTCATTGACTACAGCACAGCATTCAACACCATAGTGCCCACACGAAGCTCATCACTAAGCTAAGGACGCTGGGACTACACCTCCCTCTGCAACTGGATCCTGGACTTCCTGACAGGCCGCCCCCAGGTGGTGAGGGTAGGTAACAACAAGTCTGCGACACTGATCCTCAACACAGGGGCCCCTCAGGGGTGAGTGCTTAGTTCCCTCCTGTACTCCCTGTTCACCTACGACTGCGTGGCCAAGCACGACTCCAGCACTATCATTAAGTTTGCAAACGACACAACAGTGTTAGGCCTGATTACAGACAACAATGAGACAGTGCAAGGACAACAACCTCTCCCTCAATGTGTGCAAGACAAAGGAGATGATCGTTGGCTTTGTTTTACACTGCTGCTACTCGCTGTTTATTATCTATGCATTATTATCTATGCACTTTACAAATTACCTCGATTAACCTGTACACCCACATTGACTCTGTACCAGTACCCCCCTCTATGTAGCCTCCACATTGACTCTGTACTGGTACCCCCTGTGTATAGGCTCCTCACTGACTCTGTACCAGTACCCCCCTGTATATAGCCTGCACATTGACTCTGAACCGGTACCCCCTGTATATAGCCTCCACATTGACTGCTGTACTGGTACCCTGTATATAGCCTCCACATTGACTCTGTAGCTGGTACCCCCTGTATTATAGGCCTCCACATTGAACTCTGTACCGTACCCCCTGTATATAGCCTCCACATTGACTCTGTACCAGGCTGCGTACCCCCTGTATATAGCCTCCACATTGACTCTGTACCGGTACCCCCTGTATATAGCCTCCACTTGACTCTGTACGGTACCCCCCTGTATATAGCCTCCACATTGACTCTGTACCGGTACCCCTGTATATAGCCTCCACATTGATCGTACGGTACCCCTGTTTATAGCCTCCACATTGACTCTGTACCGGTACCCTCCTGTATATAGCCTCCACATTGACTCTGTACTCGGTACCCTCTGTATATAGCTCCCATTGACTCTGTACGTACCCCTGTATATAGCCTCACATTGACTCTGTACCGGTACCCCCTGTATATAGCCTCCACATTGACTCTGTACGGTACCCCCTGTATATAGCCTCCACATTGACTCTGTACGGTACCCCTGTATATAGCCTCCACATTGACTCTGTACCGGTACCCCCTGTATATAGCCCCACATTGACTCTGTACCGGTACCCCCTGTATATAGCCTCCACATTGACTCTGTACCGGTACCCCCTGTATATAGCCTCCACATTGACTCTGTACGGTACCCCTGTATATAGCCTCCACATTGACTCTGTACCGGTACCCCCTGTATATAGCCTCACATGACTCTGTACCGTACCCCTGTATATAGCTCCACATTGACTCTGTACGGTACCCCCTGTATATAGCCTCCACATTGACTCTGTACCGGTACCCCCCTGTATATAGCCTCCACATTGACTCTGTACCGGTACCCCTGTATATAGCCTCCACATTGACTCTGTACCGGTACCCCCTGTATATACCTCCACATTGACTCTACCGGTACCCCTGTATATAGCCTCCACATTGACTCTGTACCGTACCCCTGTATATACCTCCACATTGACTCGTACCGGTACCCCCCCTGTATATAGCCTCCACATTGACTCGTACCGGTACCCCCCTGTATATAGCCTCCACATGACTCTGTACCGGTACCCCCTGTATATAGCCTCCACATTGACTCTGTACCGGTACCCCCTGTATATAGCCTCCACATTGCTCTGTACCGGTACCCCCTGTATATAGCCTCCACATTGACTCTGTACGGTACCCCGCGAACCCTCGCCTCCTGTATATAGCCTCCACATTGACTCTGTACCGGTACCCCCTGTATATAGCCCTCCACATTGACTCGTACGTGTACCGGCTCCCTCCCTGTATATAGCCTGCCTCCACATTGACTCGTGACCGGTACCCCTGTATATAGCCTCCACATTGACTCTGTACCGGTACCCCCTGTATATAGCCTCACATTGACTCTGTACGGTACCCCCCTGTATATAGCTCCACATGACTCTGTACCGTACCCCCTGTATATACCCTCACATTGACTCTGTAACGGTACCCGCGCGACCTGGTCGTCGGCCCCCTGTATATAGCTCTCCACAGATATGACTCTGTACCACTGGTACCTCCCCTGTATATAGCCTCCACATGACTCTGTACCGTACCTCCCACGTGCGACCCTGTATATAGCCTCCCACATTGACTCTGTACCGGTACCCCCTCGTATATAGCCTCCACATTGACTCTGTACGGTACCACCCTCGTCCCGCCCCCCATAATAGCTCCACATTGACTCTGTACCGTACGTCTTCCATGTATTACTCCGGGTACCGACGGCCCCTGTATATAGCCTCCACATTGACTCTGTCTCACCGGTACCCTGTATATAGCCTCACACATTGACTCTGTACCAGATACCCCTGTATATAGGCCTCCACACTGACTCTGTACCAGTACCCCTGTATATAGCCTGCACATTGACTCAGTACCGGTACCCCCTGTATATAGCCTCCACATTGACTCGGTACCGGTACCCCCTGTATATAGCCTCCACACTGACTCTGTACCGGTACCCCCTGTATATAGCCTCCACATTGACTCTGTACCGTAATACCCTGTATATAGCCTCCACATTGACTCTGTACCAGTACCCCCTGTATATAGTCTCGTTATTGTTATGTAAATGTTTTGTGTTACTTTTAGATTCATTAGATTTATTTTATTTAGTAAATATTGTTTTAACTCTATTTTCTTGAACTGCATTGTTGGTAAAGGGCTTGTCAGTAAGTATGTGACAAATAAAATGTGATTTTATTTATTTTACTGAGCTATAACATTGACTAGTTAAATTGTAACACTTCTTGAAAGTAAACCAAACTGTATTTTATGGTTTAAATGGGTTTTAAATCCCTGGTCAGTTGTTATAATATAGTCTCCACAGCTGCTGTCCCCACTCTCTCCTGCTGGCTGTTTGTGTGCTTGCATGCCTGCCATGCATGTGGACCTTGTATCTGAGTGGAAATGACTCAGCAGAATTCTCCCCTTCAGCTCCCTCTTTATGGCCGTGGCTTCCTGTAGCTAAGTGACATCCCAAATGTTACCCTGTTCCCTTTGTAGTGCACTACTTTAGACCAGGGCCCATAGGGTAGTAGTGCACTACTTTAGACCAGGGCCTATAGGGTAGTAGTGCACTACTTTAGACCAGGGCCCATAGGGTAGTAGTGCACTACTTTTGACCAGGGCCCATAGGGTAGTAGTGCACTACTTTTGACCAGGGCCCATAGGGTAGTAGTGCACTACTTTTGACCAGGGCCCATGACCTTGTTATCAAGCACATATTCCCTTATTAGAAGAATGTTGGACTATTCCTACTTTCTGACATTGTTTCATCCCCTCTGGAATGTTGACTGCAGACTCCTGTACTAGCAGCTGGTTTAAACACGTTGTTTCTCCTTCTCTAACGCCGTTGTAGACCTGTAGTTTTTGTGTGGTATCTTTTTATATAATGGTACGGATTACAGACATATTGCTAAATTATCTGAGGTGTATCCTACAAAGCAAGTTAGATCTACTCTGGGTTTTATAAAGCTAATCAGTTAGCTTCACATTCCTGCTCAGGCTTCATCCGCCAGCCTACTACGAAGGTAGATATTTCTCACCCCCCCCCCCCCCCCCCTCCCCCCCCCCTAACCCTGCAGGCTGGTAACTGCATGTGAATGTTGCACATCAGCCTGGTCTCATAGACTAGACGTAACATAGTAAATGTAAATCCAAGACACTCAAATGAGTATGATATGTTACGTTTGGTATGGTTACGTAAGACTGAAGGTTACTTAATAAGGCAAAAACGAAAGGAGGGTGTTATAACGCGAACGTCTAGCAAACCAAAGATTGCTTGTTCGACTCTCATCACTGACAAATTTAGCTAATTAGTAACTTTGGTAGGATACCTCTCAGGTAATTTAGCTATGTCTGTAATCCGTTATATATGCAACTACTTACTACTTTTTTAGCTACTTAGCATGTTAGCTAGCCCTTCCCCTAGCTCAGTGTTTCCCAAACTCGGTCCCGGGGACCCCTTGGGTACAGGTTTTGGTTGATGTCCTAGCATTACACAGCTGATTCAAATATATAACTAAATCATCACCCTTTGATGATTTGAATAAGCTGTGTGGTGCTAGGGCAAAAACCAAAATGTGCCCCCCTATGGGACCGAGTGTCACGCCCTGACCGTAGATTGCTTTGTATGTTTCTATTTTGTGTTTGGTCAGGGTGTGATGTGGGTGGGCATTCTATGTTTGTATGTCTAGGTTTTGTATTTCTATGTTTTGTCCTGGTATGGTTCCCAATCAGAGGCAGCTGTCTATCGTTGTCTCTGATTGAGAACCATACTTAGGTAGCCTGTTTTCCCACTTTGAGTTGTGGGTGGTTATTTTCTGTTTAGTGTTTTGTTGCACCTTGCAGAACTGTTCGTTTGTCGTTTTGTTGTTTTTGTTCGAGTGTTCATATTTATTAAACGTATTATGAATACTTCACGCTGCACCTTGGTCCTCCTCACCTTCTTCTTCTGAATGCCGTTACACCGAGTTTGGGAAACACTGCCTTAAACCTAATTTAAATTTAACCACCCGTGGATTGATGTTACAGTATTCTGATAAGAGACATTACTGTGCAGCCGTATTCATCGACCTGGCCAAGGCTTTCGACTCTGTCAATCACCACATTCTTATCGGCAGACTCAACAGCCTTGGTTTCTCAAATGACTGCCTCGCCTGGTTCACCAACTACTTCTCTGATAGAGTTCAGTGTGTCAAATTGGAGGGCCTGTTGTCCGGACCTCTGGCAGTCTCTATGAGGGTGCCACAGGGTTCAATTCTCAACTCTCTTCTCTGTATACATCAATGATGTCGCTCTTGCTGCTGTAACCGATGTGAAATGGCTAGCTAGTTAGCGGGTACGCACTAATAGCGTTTCAATCGGTTACGTCACTTGCTCTGAGACTTGAAGTAGGGTTTCCCCTTGCTCTGCAAGGGCCGCGGCTTTTATGGAGCGATGGGTAACGATGGTTCGTGGGCGACCGTTGTTGATGTGTGCAGAGGGTCCCTGGTTCGCGCCTGGGTCGGGGCGAGGGGACGCCGTAAAGTTATACTGTTACACAAGTGATAAGCCCTAGTTCTCTTCAAGTAGCCTTCAAGTAGCCAAACAACAAAACTAGGCTACTTTCTGCGGTGGTGTTCAAATGTAGGCTAAGTAGATAGCCGCTGAAAAATCTGATTTTATTTTATTAATAATTTATTTTGATTTTTTTACAAAAGTAGTGCACCGGGCCTTTAATAGTCCTGTATTAGTGGACCAATATAGCCATCTGCAAAGCCAGCACTGGCAAAAAGATTATCGGACTGATATAGCCGTCTGCAGAGCCAGCACCGGCAAAAAAAGATTATCGGACCGATATAGCCGTCTGAAGAGCCAGCACCGGCAAAAAAAGATTATCGGACCGATATAGCCGTCTGCAAAGCCAGCACCGGCAAAAAAATCAAATCAAATCAAATCAAATTTTATTAGTCACATACACATGGTTAGCAGATGTTAATGCGAGTGTAGCGAAATGCTTGTGCTTCTAGTTCCGACAATGCAGTAATAACCAACAAGTAATCTAGCCTAACAATTCCACAACTACTACCTTATACACACACACAAGTGTAAAGGGATAAAGAATATGTACATAAAGATATATGAATGAGTGGTGGTACAGAACGGCATGGCAAGATGCAGTAGATGGTATAGAGTACGGTATATACATATGAGATGAGTACTGTAGGGTATGTAAACATAAAGTGGCATAGTTTAAAGTGGCTAGTGGTACATGTATTACATAAAGATGGCAAGATGCAGTAGATGATATAGAGTACAGTATATACATATGAGATGGGTAATGTAGGGTATGTAAACATTATATTAAGTGGCATTGTTTAAAGTGGCTAGTGGTACATTTTTACATAGTTTCCATCAATTCCCATTTTTAAAGTGGCTGGAGTTGAGTCAGTATGTTGGCAGCGGCCGCTAAATGTTAGTGGTGGCTGTTTAACAGTCTGATGGCCTTGAGATAGAAGCTGTTTTTCAGTCTCTCGGTCCCTGCTTTGATGCACCTGTACTGACCTCGCCTTCTGGATGATAGCGGGGTGAACAGGCAGTGGCTTGGGTGGTTGTTGTCCTTGATGATCTTTATGGCCTTCCTGTGACATCGGGTGGTGTAGGTGTCCTGGAGGGCAGGTAGTTTGCCCCCGGTGATGCGTTCTGCAGACCTCACTACCCTCTGGAGAGCCTTACGGTTGTGGGCGGAGCAGTTGCCGTACCAGGCGGTGATACAGCCCGACAGGATGCTCTCGATTGTGCATCTGTAGAAGAAAAAGAGATCAAGACTTGGATGAGCGGATGGTCGGGGGGCGTTGTTGTGCCTCCCTACCTTCCTCAGAGGTAGGGAGGCGAGCAGGCCAGAGGTGGATGAACGCAGTGCACTTGTTTGGGTGTAGGGCCTGATCAGAGCCTGGAGGTACGGAGGTGCCGTTCCCCTCACAGCTCCGTAGGCAAGCACCATGGTCTTGTAGCGGATGCGAGCTTCAACTGGAAGCCAGTGGAGAGAGCGGAGGAGCGGGGTGACGTGAGAGAACTTGGGAAGGTTGAACACCAGACGGGCTGCGGCGTTCTGGATAAGTTGTAGGGGTTTAATGGCACAGGCAGGGAGCCCGGCCAACAGCGAGTTGCAGTAATCCAGACGGGAGATGACAAGTGCCTGGATTAGGACCTGCGCCGCTTCCTGTGTGAGGCAGGGTCGTACTCTGSGAATGTTGTAGAGCATGAACCTATTCTGACCTCGTACCCAATGATCAGTGCTTTAGTTTATTATGTTGCTGTCCAGCGGTTCTGATTTTGCGATGCACCCGACTGTGCAATAAATAGCCTTTTGAAAAGTTTTTGTGTGTATTTGATGTAATTCATATATGTTACAACACTTTGATTTTCACTAATAAATATGTTGAAATGGAACCAAATGATCTGTTTGTCTTAAGTCCTTTTTAAATAGGATAGATGGGCTATATGGTCTACTACGGTATAGGTTGAACGTTGATAGTCTGCCTATAACCAGCCTGAGTAGGCCTATAACTCCATTTCCTGTTCTTTTCAGAGTCTAGAGGAATGAATCACAATGGAAATGAGCTATTGTCAGGATGGTTGTCAGGTTGGTTGTCAGGCTATTGTCAGGCTGGTTGTCAGGTTGGTTGTCAGGCTATTGTCAGGCTGGTTAATGTGACGCGTGTCTGTTGAATTCGGAAAAATCCTCCCGCACTCTGACCCGCCCCACCTACTCAGCCAATCAGGAGCCGCTACAGCGTTGAGGCGGTGGCATACTGCATATGTTTAAACCGTACGTGCTAAATAGTATGCGGAGATTAGTAAATAGTATGCAGTTTAAGTATGTAGAACGCTAGAATGGATATTCGGACATTTGCAATGTTACAAAGTTTCATTTGACGGAAAGATGTGTGACTACTCCCTCGTGTGGCGGTATTAATGGGTTTAGTTTACAAGCGTCCTATTTTTTTGTAACTCTTCGGATACCTCTCTCTCCGGGCTGTAGCCTACGCAGCTAAAACGATTTAACAAGGTCTCTAGTGTATGACGGGCATTTCTTTGATTTCGTTTGTAATTGTCGTTTGATCGCTGACACCTGAATTTTTTTTTTAAACGGGAAATAGTTGAATGTTGATGACGTGCCATTTATTTTCTCGGTTGAAACGGTGAGCGGGGCAGTAACCTCCTCTTTTGAGATGTCAACCTGGCTTCCTGTTCTACAACATTATAAAACGAGGACATTGTTGTTTTTGACAAAGTAATTGTTGGTCGTCATATTGATTTCTTTCGTAAACTGAAACGTTTTTTTTTTTAATCGAATTCTGAGAGTATTGGCCTATTTTCCCACCAAGGACCGGTATGGATTTCCATCGCTCGGTTCCAGGCTAACACGGGCTATCAGTTGTCTTTCTCCTAAAGGCAAAGCTATTCTTTTATTTATTTATTGGTGAGTAGGACATTATTGTTTTCATATCATAACGGCTATAAAGACTGTGAGCTGGTGTTTGGTTTTTGTCGTTGCGTTTCATTCGTCTGGTAATTGTAGAACCATGGCATGTTGGCGGGGCTTCACTGTTTACATCCTGTAGCTGTCTGGCGTGCTTGATTCCGGGTGAGCGATCCATCTACTTTCTATTACTAGCCTCGGCTACCGACGGACCACCTGCTGTATTAATATGTATTAGCCATGTTAGTTCTATTCCATTAGTAACCATGCAAATTGGTACATGTTACAATACTGTCTTCGGAATACAGTATATTGTATTATCAAGTGAGGCATGTTGTAAAAGTAACATCTACTACTAGCCCATTTAACAGCTAAATGTGTCCTTCTCA
This sequence comes from Salvelinus sp. IW2-2015, assembly GCF_002910315.2. Lineage (NCBI taxonomy): Eukaryota > Metazoa > Chordata > Actinopteri > Salmoniformes > Salmonidae > Salvelinus > Salvelinus sp. IW2-2015. The sequence continues at coordinate 2,202 of NW_019945503.1, read as the reverse complement.
CGAAACTTCCTCTTCAGTAACCGAGAATAGTATCTGTATTTATCTATTTCATAGTTATTATGATGCTTTTCATCAGATATTATGTATTTTACCAACATTTACCAACATTTCCCTTAACCATAACAGTTTTCAAAGTCCCCCAAAAAAGTTATAAACAAATCAATATTTCTAATATTCTTTTAACATTGCTCCCCCGAATGAAAAGGCCTGAGTTAAACACAAGACTGAAAATAAAAATATTTCAAATGAAATGATGCAATTATTAGCAAATTAAATCGGGCTTTTCCCCAATTTGAGCTCTTTAGCCGTTTCTGTAAGGAGAAAGCCAAGTGGGGGTGGGGGTGTTGGAGGGGGTGCTGAAACCCCACCTCTTCAAGGAATACCTAGGATAGGATAAGTAATCCTTCTGACCCCCCCCCCCCCTTAAAAGATTTAGATGCACTATTGTAAAGTGGTTGTTCCACTGGATGTCATAAGGTGAATGCACCAATTTGTAAGTCGCTCTGGATAAGAGCGTCTGCTAAATGACTTAAATGTAATGTAAATGTGTTGGAGGGGGTGTTGGAGAATAAGAACCTAATTCTCAACACATATAAATTAATTAACTTAACTTGTGCTCATCTAAGTACATCATCTGGTATACAGGGGTAATCTACTATCATCTATAATCTACTACCATCTATTATACAGGGGTACTCTACTATCATCTATTATACAGGGGTAATCTACTATCATCTATTATACAGGTGTAATCTACTACCATCTATTATACAGGGGTAATTTACTACCATCTATTATACAGGGGTACTCTACTATCATCTATTATACAGGGGTAATCTACTATCATCTATTATACAGGGGATACTCTACTATCATCTATTATACAGGGGTAATCTACTATCATCTGTTATACAGGGGTAATCTACTACCATCTCTTATACAGGGGTAATCTACTATCATCTATTATACAGGGGTAATCTACTATCATCTATTATACAGGGGTAATCTACTATCATCTATTATACAGGGGTATCTACTATTCATCTATTATACAGGGGAATCTACGATCTCTAATTATACAGGGGTATTCTGACTAGTCATCTATATCTACAGGGTCATCTTACTATCATATTATTAACAGGGGTACTCTACTATCATCTATTATACAGGGGTAAATATACTATCATCTATTATACAGGGGTATTCTACTATCATCTATTCAACAGGGGGAATCTACTAATCATCTATTATACAGGGGTACTCCTATCATCTATAACAGGGGTAATCTACTTCTCTATATACAGGGTAATCTACTATCATCTATTATGACAGGGTAATCTACTCTAGTCTATGTATACAGTGGTAATTCTACTCTAAATCTATTATACAGGGGTAATCTACTATCATCTATTATCACAGGGTACTCTGCTATCATCTATTATACAGGGGTAATCTACTATCGTCTGTTATACAGGGGTATACTATCACATCTATATACAGGGTACTCTCTATCATTACTAGAATCATGGGAATCTACTATCATCTATTATACAGGGTACATCTACTATCATCTTTAACAGGGGTAACGACTATCATCTATTATACAGGGTAATCTACTATCATTTATTATACAGGGTAATCTACTATCATCTATAATCTACTATCATCTATTATACAGAGGTACTCTACTATCATCTGTATACAGGGTAACTCTACTACATCTATTATAACAGGGGTAATCTACTATCATCTATTATACAGGGGTACTCTATATCATCTATATCAGGGTCTCTACTATCTCTATTATACAGGGGTAATCTACTATCATATGTTATACAACGGGTAAATCTACTACATCTCTTATACAGGGGTACTCTACTATCATCTATTATACAGGGGTAATCTACTATCATCTATTATACGGGGTAAACTACTCTATTAACAGGGTAATCTACTCTAGTCTATATCAGTGGTAATCTACTATCATCTATTATACAGGGGGTAAATCTACTCATCTATCTATATACAGGGGTACTTCTAGCATTCATACTATTATACGGGTAATCTACTATCCTTATTATACAGGGGTAATCTACTATCATCTATTAGTATATCAGGGGTTCATCACTACTATCAGGGGTAATCACTATCATCTGTTATACAGGGGTAATCTCTACTACCATCTATATCTACTATTCCATA
>NW_019945502.1:52698-61765 GCF_002910315.2 Salvelinus sp. IW2-2015 | reverse complement strand
AAGCCTATCAACTCCTGAGATTAGGCTGGCAATACTATAGTGCCTATAAGAACATCCAATAGTCAAAGGTATATGAAATACAAATGGTATAGAGAAAGTCCTATAATAACTATAACCTAAAACTTCTTAACTGGGAATATTGAAGACTCATGTTAAAAGTAAATCAGCTTTCATATGTTCTCATGTTCTGAGCAAGGAACTTAAACTTTAGCTTTTTTACATGGCACATATTGCACTTTTAATTTCTCCTCCAACACTGTTTTTGCATTATTTAAACAAAATTGAACAGGATTCATTATTTATTTGAGACTATAGATTTTATTCAAGTATTAAAATAAGTGTTCAGTCAGTATTGTTGTAATTGTCATTATACATTTCTTTTATTTTTTAAAGTCTGATTAAATCGGAACCGTCTTTTTTTGGTCCTCCAATAATTCGGTATCGGCGTTGAAAAATCATAATCGGTCGACCTCTAGTGACAATAACAAGCTATTTAGAATCGCATAGTCCTTCCTTGTATGTAGCAATGTCACAGAATTTAATACAATTTTAGACAAAGCCTTTTAATTAAAATAGGCATTTATGTTCTCAAATTAGTCTCGCAAGTAAATCGAATACTAACGTCCATTTGGATATGCGAATAACTGTGCCCATCCCTACTTAAACAGCATCGAACAAGAAATTATACGATGAGTTTTGCTTTTTCTGTTGATGAAATGGGTTAAAGCACTTTAGAGGATAATATTTATGAATAATCCTGGAGATTTAACCTTCAAAGTTAGACTGTCAGAAGCTGGACTGCATTCCTTTACTATCAAAAGGAGTAAAAGGCGGAAGACAGTCAATTACCTTTTAACTTGTTCTGTATCAACCTACTATTGTGTATGGCTCTCAGACAATATGGAACATGCCCTGGAAGTTGAGACCAATAAGGTTTCATTAACAAGTCTATCAATGCTTTGTATTTTTAACATCTCTGCACATCCTGCTTTCACACCCCACACAGAGTGTGGAAGAAAGGCAATTTTCTTTAAAGAAGAAACAATAGCGGATTTGGCATATCACCGGTTCATGGTAATTGTATGATGAAGGATCTCAGCCTCCTATTACAGTGTGCTGTGTAACGGCTCATGATATCCTTATCTGGACACCGGTCTAGACTGGAGCAGAATGAACATAGCTCTGCTGCATAATGCGATAAGGTTTGAAATTTCAGGGTGGATAGGGATAGTAACGAGCCAGTGGATTCCAGGAAAGGGAAGTTCAGTGCAATGCCATGTCAGCCTGTTCAGATTACTGTCAATTTACATAGGGCAGGCTGAACAAGCAACGCCTAGATCCTCCTATTCTGGGGAGAGGAAGCTGTGTTTAATATATGTAGACAGGGTTTGTGAGGGAGAGTCTAGTATGCTCTCTGTTCCCTGTGTCTAGCTACCAGCTGCATGGCATTGCAGTTGGAGCACCAGTACATTGGGCCAAAACACCACGTTTCCTGCAACAGTAACATGTGCCACAGAGAGATCAGATTAATATCCACAAAATATGATGTAGTGCCTCTGCAACAGCCACACAATTAGCTGGTTTAGTCTTTCTGGAAGCAGGGGGTACTGGTTGGCATGGTGTCACTACTGCTTGTTCTGGCAAATGAACTGGATTACTGATCTAGGCACAGTCACAATGCAGCTACCCAATACAATCCCTCTGGACTGGAGGTAAAAGAAGCAGTAACATAAGTGTACCATGCTTTCAAACACAATGTCATGTGGTGGGACTGGGACACACATGGAGCTGCAATTTTGTTTTAAAAGCTGCAATATGCAACTTTTTGGGTGTCCCGACSAAATTCACATAGAAGTATGTGTTATAGATCTTTAATTCTCATTGAAAGCAACATAAGTACAATATCTATTGCCATTTCTATGCTTCCGTTAAGTCTAGTTTGAGTCTTAACCTGGTTTAAAAAACTGAAAGTAAAAACGGCTGGAAAATATATTTCACAGCGGTTTACATGGTGCAATGACACCACACCAGGGGTGTCCAACCCTGTTCCTGGAGAACTACCTTCCTGTTGGTTTTTGATCCAACCACAGTTGTAACTAACCAGGTTCAGCTTATCAACCAGCTAATTATTAGAGTCGGGTGTGCTAGACTAGGGTTGGAGTGAAAACCTACAGGAACGCAGCTCTCCAGGAACCGGCTCTACACTATACTTGCTTTTTTAGTCAAACTGAAATTAGGTGAACTATTAGAATTTTAGCAACCAGGAAATGGCAGAGCAATTTCTGCATAGTGCATCTAACTAGCAAAGCTCCGCCAGTGCCATGTAAAGTGTTGGTCACATGTTTTATGAACTGAAATAAACAATCCCAGAAATGTTCCATATGCCCAAAAATGTTATTCCTCTCAAATTGTGTGCACATTTGTCAAGATAATCCATCCCCATGACAGGTGTGGCATATCAAGAAGCTGATTAAACGGCATGATCATTACACAGGTGCCCCTTGTGCTTAACACAATGCCACAGATGTCAAGATGAGGGAGCGTGCAATTGGCATGCTGACAGCAGCAAAGTCCACCAGAAATGTTGCCAAAATTTCCCTACCATAAGCCTCCTCCAATGTCATTTAAGAAAAATAGGCAGTATGTCCAACCGGCCTCACAACCACATGTAACCACACCAGCCCAGGACCTCCACATCCAGCTTCTTGATCTGCAGGATCTTCTGAGTCCAGCCACCTGGACAGCTGATGAAACTGAAGAATGTTTGTCTGTAATAAAGCCCTTGTGTGGGCAAAGAAAAATAATTGATTAGCTGGGCTTGCTCCCCAGTGCGTAAGCCAGTCTCCCAATTGAAATGGACTGATATCCTTGCGATCAGCCAAAACACACAAAGCTGAAAGTAATACCTTTCAAAAAAATAGCAACAACACTTTATTACGGATGGCTATGAGAACTGTCACAGTATGGTCAGACTTTACTGACCAAATGATTGATACTTGCAAAACAGAGATTATACAGCTTTAAAAAAAGGAGAACTCACCCCAGTCATCATTCACTTGGAAAGGTTTTGACAAACTGACTACTTGGAAAAGTAGCATCCTATAATGGTGCCACATTGAGCTCTTCAGTACGGGCCATTCTACTTCCAATGTTTGTCTACAGAGAGTGGATGGGCGTGTGCTCAATTTTATACACAGGTCAGCAACAGCTGGGGCTGAAATAGCTAAATCCACTAATTTGAAGGGGTGTTCACATAATTTTGGCCATGCATCTCAGTGCTAGAGGCGTCACAATAGACCGGCTGTGATGCAGCCTGCATTCAAACCATGGACTGCAGTGACGCTTCTTGCACTGCCTTAGACCGCTGCGCCACTCGGGAGCCCAAAATATATAAATCTATTGAGCTCACAAGCAACGAATGAATCGATTGTGGTGAGATATGGGTTCGCGCCCAGGCTCTGGGCGCCCAGGCTCTGTCGCAGCCGGCCGCAACCGGGAGATCCGTGGGGCGACGCACAATTGGCATAGCGTCGTCCGGGTTAGGGAGGGTTTGGCCGGTAGGGAGGGTTTGGCCGGTAGGGATATCCTTGTCTCAGTATGTAAGTTTTCTATACCTATCTGTCAGATTATTGCATATTCTAAGCATTGGGCTCGGAAATAGCTCTGTGTTTACCTTGGTAATGTTACTTGGGAATGCCCCCTAGCCTAAGGAGGTTTAATGAACCAATCTGCAGTTTACCACCAATACCCTGGGCATTTGAACAAGTTGCAGAGCTGTTGGCGATGCCCAGCACCCAGTCAGTCTATCACAGACATTCTGAGCTCCACTACAGTTATACTGGTCCTCAGAGGAGTCTGCCCATAATGCTCAACACTTCAGGCTACCAGATCTGCCTGTTCTTTCACAGAACTTTCCACCCCATAAGCATCCACACTGTAGAGAATACTAAAATGGGCAATGTTTAAAACCATGACCATTTCCTGCTTTGTTTTACTGTTAGTGGCTTTTTATATGGTTCGGTTTTCTGTTCTATATTATTAACACTTTGGTTTCCAGATAAATGTATAAAATTACATTGCTCTTGTGGGCCTGACATAGTGTAACACGAATAAAACAATTAATAGTCCCATGATGGTAGTGATCCGCCTTATCAATTAACATAATTACCACTTACTTTACAAAAAATGTCAGTTGTGTATTTACATTTGTTTCATGACTTCAATTATTTAATCCCAAGTCATCTCATCTCTTGTGGATTTTCTTCTGCTCGGGATAACGCATTATGACCTTTTGACTTCTCGAGTACAACCCACCCAAGTACTCTGGGAAAGGGTGAAGAAAAATACATGCATTTGTGATATCCATTTTAAGATACAATTATTGAAACCGTAAGTATCAATGGGTTTGTCGTGGCACCCATCTTCAAAAAGTTAGTAACCTCAAGCAGTGGTGGCTTGGTTTTATTGAATTTCGGTAGACAAAACACTTTGTTGCCTGGCGCTTCGATATGGTCAAGATCCTATTTTATAGTTTAAAAAAAAACATTTCATAACAGAATGGCGACGTATTCACGTCTCAGTTATTATTTAAACGGGCTTAATTTGGCAAGTTGAGGGTTCCAAAACCAAAATCTCTTTTTCATTAACACACATTCAATTTAGTTTATGCTCATTCCTTGAATTTTCATAAATGAGTAACAATTCTACATGAACAATGCAATGGGCGATTAATTACCGGCACAATCTGAGTCAGCGCCTGCGTTTTTTTTTTTTATACCGTCCTGAACCTGTGACCAGCACTGCTAACGTAGGGTCAATATCAGAATAAATTTCTAGTGCTTGTCTCTTCTCAGCAAAGTCTACAGAGCTGAGATTGATGGTATGGCATATAGATCTATCAGCAAACTTACAGCATGTGTAAATATTGTATGAAACAAAGATTCAACAACTGAGACATAAACTGAACAAGTTCCACAGACATGTGACTAACAGAAAATGGAATGTGTCCCTGAAACAAAGGGGGGGTTGAAAATCAAAAGTAAGCTCAGTATCTGGTGTGGCCACCAGCTGCATTAAGTGACTTGCAGTGCATGCTCCTCAGGACGCACCAGAGTTTGCTCAGTTTCTTGCTGTGCGATGTTTCCCACTCTTGCCACCAAGGCACCTGCAAAGTTTCAGACATTTCTGGGGGAAATTGGCCTTAGCCCTCACCCTTAGATCCAACAGCGTCAGGCGTGCTCAATGGGATTAGATCCGAGCTCTTCGCTGCCATGGCAGAAAACACTGACATCCTGTCTTGCAGGAATCACGCACAGACCGAGCAGTAATGGCTGTGCATGTCATGCTGGAGGGTCATGGGTCAGGATGAGCCTGCAGAGAGGTAACACATGAAGGGAGGAGGATGTCTTCCTGTAACGCACAGTGTGAGATTAGAGCTTGGTCTTGCATGCAGTCTATGATGCTGTGACCACCGCCCCAGACCATGACGGACCTCCACCTCCAAATCAATCCGCCCAGAGTAAGGCCCCGTGTAACGCTCATTCCTTCGACGATAACGGGGATCTGACATCAACCCCTGTGGAACACAACCGCTGACTCATCGTGAAGAGCCTTTTTTGCCGGTCCTGTCTGCGTTCCAGCGACGGTGGGGTTTTTGTGCCCAAGGCAACGTTGTTTCCGGTGATGTCTGGTGAGACCTGCCTTACAACAGGCCAGCAACCCTCAGTTCCCCTCTCAGCCTATTACGTACAGTCTGAAGCACTGATGGAGGAATTGTGTGTTCCTGGTTGTAACTCAGGCAGCTGCCTTTGCCATCCTGTACTTGTCCCGCAGGTTTGAAGTTCGGATGTACCAGATCCTGTGCCAACTGTTATCCTGTGGTCTGCCACTGTGAGGACGACAGCTGTCCGTCCTGTCTCCCTGTAGCGCTGTCTTCGGCGTTCACCAGTACGGACATTGCAATTTATTGCCGGCCACTCTGCGTTCTCATGCCTCTATGCAGCATGCTTAAGGCACGTTCACGCAGAGAGCAGGAACCCTACGACTTTTTTGGCTGTTTTCTTCAGAGTCAGTAAAAAGGCCTCTTTACTTATCCTAAGTTTTCATAACTGACCTATTGCCTTATGTCTGATAAGCGGTTAGTGCTCTTAACAACCGTTCCAAGTGCATGTTCAGTCATTGTTTTATGGTTTATTGAACAAGCATGGTATTACGGTGTTTAAACCTTTAAATGAGATTGTGAATTTTTGCGATTTTACAGAATTGTCTTTGAAAGACAGAGGTCCTGAAAAAGCGGACGTTTCTGTTTAATTGCAGAGTTTAATACAAAATAAAAGCGGAATTGGTGGAAAATATGCATTTTTACAATCTCTTAATCTTCAACATAAGAATAATGCTACCAAAAATATTTACACAGAATCGTTACAATAAGTCAGCCATATTCACCAAATTATATACTTAAGAGGAGCAAGATATTTGAAGCATGTTTCCTTTTCAGTCTTCCGTTCGGCCACTTAGCTTTCGTTAACTTAAGGATTTTCTTCAAAATAATAAACGTCAAATTAACACCATTTACAGAAAGACTGTGCTGAAGCCAACTTACAAGGAGGGGACGGGGAAACTTGAGGCAATTAACTATTTTCAGGTCTGGAAAAACAGGGCTTGAGGGTATACCAGTAAGCGGTTATGCAAGACCTTTGATGTACTCAAAATCTATTATTAACGTGTTTTAATACTCTTATGAAAATCGGTAGACCTTTCAGGTATTCAAAGAAGGTCTGATTTCATACACTGAAACAGGATGTCAGGTTGGTAAAGTAAAAATCCAGTCCATTTTATTAAAACACAATGTGTGATGAAAAATCCTGCCAAATGCATAGCACAGATAAAGATTGATCAAGATGCAACAATATCTGGTAGGACAGGTTTTTTTTTACATGGTGACATATTCGAGATATAACTGACAATTACTTTGAAATAAGAACATTATGAAAGCTTTCGAAAAGGCGTTTGATAAAGTACGACAATTTTATATTTAAAAAATGCCTTGGATACTTTTAATTTCAGTGAAATCTCATACACTTTAACCAATGTATGTACAGCAACCCCAGGTGTAAAATAGTAAAATAAATTGTCAAAGTTTTTAAAGGAAGTAAAACAGGCTTGTCCGTTGTCGTCCATATGATTATGCCATCTAAAATGCTAGCTATTAAATTAAGTTGCAAACAAGAAACATCAAGGTGTTAAAACAAAAGCTCTTAAGTCTGCATTCTGTGATTTGCACCAGTCTTTTGGATATCTTGTCTACTTTTTCAGCCTCTGACTAAAACCTCATGACAAGGGTCGCATAATACAGTGCCTTCGGAAAGTATTCAGACCCCCTTGAATTTTCCACATTGTGACCCTTCAGGAAACTAGGCGTATGTTGCCCGGGTCACCACTTCCAGGAGAGCCGTTTTGAAATGTAACTTTTTTATAAATCAAAATGCGGTTTGGCAGAAATGCCTTATGGAACATGTAACTTTCATGTACCTTAACTTCTCTAGTATTGTGGGACGCTACCGTCCCACTTGGCCAAAAGCCCATAAAAATGCAGAGATCCCAATTTCAATATATACTATAAAAATCAACTTTCATGAAATCACATTTATAAGCTCACTTGTTGTGATCCACAACATGTACTGATTTCAAAAAGGATTTACGGCGACAGCACACCAAACGTTTGTTGGTCAGTAGAAGCCACAGAAAAACACATTTCCAGCCAAAGAGAGGACGTAACAAAAGCAGAAATAGAGAAAATTAATACTACCTTGATCTTTCATTCAGATGACACTCTAGGACACTCATTTTCAAATACATGTATGTTTTGTTAGGTAAAGTTTATATTCAAAATTTGAGTTAGCAGGACGCTACTGTCTCACTTTGGCAAAAAGCCAGGAAAATGCAGGCTTCTCAAAATTAATTACATGTAAACCACCCGACAGCCCCGAAATTCATAGAATAATGAATACTTAAATCATTACCAATGTGATTTGCTTTGGATTTTTGTGTAGATTCCGCTTCTCACAGTTGAAGTGTACCTATGATATAAAATTACAGACCTCTACTGCTTGTAAGTGGAATACACTGCCGCTTTTGCAGGTTATCAAATACTTGTTCTCCCCACTGTAATATCCAAAATGTCAATTTATTTGGCGCGTTTGATCCAGAAAAACACCGGTTCCAAGCATGACTACAAATTAGCTTGTACGCTTTTTCCAAACAGTTCAAACTACTTTTGATTACTACAACTTTAGGTATTTCTTAACGTAAATAATCGATGAAAATTGAAGACCGGGTATACTGTGTTCAATACCGAGGAGAAAAAAAGATGTTAGCTAGCTTTCAAGGTCACGCGCCTGAAAGCTTTCTTAAAGGAAAAACCTCAACCAATTGTTTGACATCCAGTGAAGTGATAGGAACTGAAAGATGGTCCCTTAGAAATCTGGATTCCCATGAAAAGAGTAACCTCAAAAAAATCAATGTTTGTTTTTCGGGTTTCGCCTGCAAATAAGTTCTGTTAGTCCAAGACATGATTCAAACTTTTTAGACTCATCAGTGTTTTCTATCCAATCTAATAATATGCATACTTAGCTCTGGGCATGAGTACAGACAGGAATTTGGGCACGCTTTTCACCAAATCCAAATGAGCCCCCTATCCTAGAGAAGTTAAGCCTCCCATGTATATCTCACTAGGTCAGGGTTTTTTCAGCCTCCCATAATATCCACTAGTTTCTAATGTACCATGATATTGTGATCTCCATAATGCATGAGGATTTCTTTAACGATCCAGTTGAAGGTGCATAACATATTTACATTACATTTAGTCATTTAGCAGCGCTCTTATCCAGAGCGACTTACAGTAGAGGTGCACTTTTATTACATTTTTACATACCTGAGAACAAGATACCCACCTACCGGCAAAGAGCACACTCTTATCCAGAGCGACTTACAGTAGATGCATACATTTATAACATTTTTTTTTTTTATTAATATATTATATATATATATAATATATATATTTTTTTTT
>NW_019945502.1:17521-44290 GCF_002910315.2 Salvelinus sp. IW2-2015 | reverse complement strand
CCCCTCCTTCGATTGACCTCCCTGTTAGTCTACCCCTCCTTCATTACCTCCTTGTTAGTCTAACCCCTCCCTTACCTCCCTGTTAGTTCATTAACCCCTCCTTTCATTACCTCCTGTTAGTGTTACTCCCCTCACTTCATTACCTCCCCATAGTATTGTCTAACCCCTCCTTCATCTACCTACCATGTTAGTCTAACCCCTCCTTCATTATCCCCTGTTAGTTTAATCCCCTCCTTTCATTTACCTCTGTTACGTATCTTCCCCCTCCTTCATTTAACCTCCCTGTTTAGTCTAACCCCTCCTTCATTACCTCCTGTTAGTCTAACACCTCCTTCTTCTTACCTCCCTGTTACTGTTTCAAACCCCTCCTTCATTACCTCCTGTTAGTCTAACCCTCCCTTCATTACCTCTGTTAGTCTAACCCCTCCTTCATTACCTCCCTGTTAGTCTAACCCCTCCTTCATTAACCTCCCTGTTAGTCTAACCCCTCCTCATTACCTCCCCTGTTAGTCTAAACCCTCCTTTCATTTACCTTCCTGTTTTGTCTAACCCTCCTTCATTACCTCCTCGTTCCCCCACCGCCACGGCCTCCTTCATTCCTCCCTGTTAGTCTATACCCCTCCTTCATTACCTCCCTGTTTAGTTCTAACCCCTCCTTCATTACCTCCCTGTTAGTCTAACCCCTCCTTCATTACCTCATTGTTAGTCTACCCCCTTCCTCACATTACCTCCCTCCCTGTTAGTCTAACCCCTCCTTCATTACCTCCTGTTAGTCTAACCCTCCTCCTCATTACCCCTCCCTGTTAGTCTAACCCCTCCTTCATTGCCTCCCTGTTAGTCTAACCCCTCCTCATTACCTCCTCCCTGTTAGTCTAACCCCTCCTTCATTACCTCCCTGTTAGTCTAACCCCCCTCCTTCATTACCTTCCCTGTTAGTATAAACCCCTCCTCATTACCTCCCTGTTAGTCTAACCCCCTCCTTCATTACCTCCCTTTAGTACTAACCATCCTTTTCATACCTCCTCCTGTTAGATTTAACCCTCCTTCATTACCTCCCTTTAGTCTAACCCCTCCTTCATTACCTCCTGTTAGTCTACCCCTCCTTCATTTACCTCCCTGTTTGTCTAAACCCCTCCTTCATTACTCCCTGTTAGTTAACCCTCCTTCATTACCTCCTCCCTGCTGTAGTCTAACCCCTCCTTTCATTCTACCCCCCTGTTAGTCTAACCCCTCCTTCATTACCTCCCTGTTAGTCTAACCCTCCTCATTACCTCCCTGTTAGATAACCCCTCCTTACATTACCTCCCTGTTAGTCTAACCCCTCCTTCATTACCTCCTGTTAGTCTAACCCCTCTCATTACCTTCCCTGTTAGTCTTAAACCCCTCTTCATTACCTCCCGTTAGTATAACCTCTTCATTACCCCTCCCTGTTAGTCTAACCCTCCTTCATTACCGCCCTGTTAGTCTAACCCCTCCTCCATTACCTCCTGTTGTCTAACCCCCTCTCCATTACCTCCCTGTTAGTCAACCCCTCCTTCATTACCTCCCTGTTAGGTCTAACCCCTCCTTCATTACCTCCCTGTTAGTCTACACCCTCTTCATTACCTCCTGTATCTAGATCTACCCCTCCCTTCGGATTACCTCCCTGTTAGTCTAACCCTCCTCCATTACTCCCTGTTAGTCTAACCCCCTCCTTCATTACCTCCCTGTTAGTCTAACCCCTCCTCATCAGTTAACGAACCTCCCTGTTAGTCTAACCCCTCCTTCATTAACCTCCCTGTTAGTCTAACCCCTCCTTTCATTACCTCCCTGTTTAGTCTAATCCCCTCCTTCATTACCCCCCTTGTTAGTCTAACCCCTCCTTCATTACCTCCCTGTTAGTATAACCCCTTCCTTCAGTATACTCCCTGTTAGTCCTAACCCTCCTTCATTACCTCCCTGTTAGTCTATACCCCTCCTTTCATTACCTCCCTCCTGTTAGTCTAATCCCTACGTTCATTACCCCTGTAGTCTATCCTCTTCCATTACCTCCCTGTTAGTCTAAACCCCTCCTTCATTACCTCCTTTTAGTCTAATAACCCTCCTTTCATTACTCCTGTTAGTCTAACCCCTCCTCATTAACTCTGTTAGTCTAATCCTCCTTCATTACCTCCCTTGTCTAGACCTCTCCCACTCCCCCTTTCCTCGCTTTACCTTGCCTCCTGTTTTAGTTACCTCTTCATTTCAAAAACCCCCCCCTCCCTTTCAGTCACCCTTCGTTTCATTACCTCCCTGTTAGTTCAATACCCCTCTTCTTACTCTTACTTCCTCTTTTCCGTTAGTTAACCTCTTATACTCCCTGTTAATAACACTTTCATTACCTCCTGTTAGTGCTACCCCTCTCTCCTGTCCTTCATTTACCCCCTTCGTTACTCCCTCTCCTGTTAGTCTAACCGCTCCTTCATTATCCCCCTTTCTCTCTCACATTCTCTCCCCCTTTCTCTACCTGCTCGGTCGTTTTTTTGGACTGCCCTTTTCTGATTCCTATAGGCACATCAGAATATGACAGAGGTAGAGAGATAGATAGAGAGAGTGTGTGTGCGTGCAAGCGTGAGTGACTGTGCCCAAGCTTTGACAGAGTGTGACAGAATATGACATCTTCCAATAATGTGTTTGACAGGCCCTGTCAATCAACCACTGCATTCCATCACTCAGTGGTCTGTCTTTCTGTCCCTCATTAGAATTAAATTATAACAGGAATACATGAACTAAACACTAGCTAATCTAGCAGTAGTCACCTCAGGACATCACAGAAATGTGATTGATGGTGAGTGAAGAAGGCTGTTGGAAGAAAAGGATTGTGTCTCAAAGGGAGCCCTATTCCCTATAAAGTGGGCCCTGGTCAAGAAGTAGTATACTATATAGGGAAGTGGGCTCTGGTTAAAAATTGTGCACTATATAGGGAATAGGGTGCCATTTGAGACAGCCAGGAACTATCAGGCCAATAGAGCATGTCTGATGTAGGGAACTTCCATCACATCAAAGTTATGGCGGTTAGCTTTGTTAGAAACAACAGTGTAAACAACAACAGTGTAAACAACAACAGTGTAAACAACAACAGTGTAAACAACAACACTGTAAACAACAACACTGTAAACAACAACACTGTAAACAACAACAGTGTAAACAACGGTATCAATAAAGGGTTGTCAGTGTGTGATAAGCAGCAACAGTATTTCTCCCTCGGATCGTATGCAAATCAGAGAGTTACCTTGATCAGATAGAGAAGAGGAGGAGAACATAGATAAGATAGAGAGAGAAGAACCATGATCAGATAGAGAAGAGGAGGATAACATAGATAAGATAGAGAGAGAAGAACCATGATCAGATAGAGAGAGGAGAACATTGATCAGATAGAGAGAAAGGAGGAGAACATTGATTAGATAGAGAGAGGAGAACCTTGATCAGATAGAGAGAAAGGAGGAGAAACTTGATCAGATAGAGAAAGGAGGATAACCTTGATCAGATAGAGAGAGGATAGCCTTGATCAGATAGAGAGAAAGGAGGAGAACCTTGATCAGATAGAGAGAGGATAACCTTGATCAGATAGAGAGAAAGGAGGAGAACCTTGATCAGATAGAGAGAAAGGAGGAGAAACTTGATCAGATAGAGAGAGGAGAACCTTGATCAGATAGAGAGAGGAGGAGAACAAGGAGAACAAGGAACCTTGATCAGAGCTGTGATGAGTCCTGATGTGGATCTTGGTGTTTATGGAGAGATGTGATGAGTCCTGATGTGGAATCTTGGTTGTTTATGGAGAGATGTGATGAGTCCTGATGTGATCTTGGTGTTATGGAGAGATGTGATGAGTCTGATGGGATCTTGGTGTTTATGGAGAGATGTGATGAGTCCTGATGGAGGATCTTGGTGTTTATGGAGAGATGTGATGAGTCCTGATGCGGATCTTGTGTGTTTATGGAGAGATGTGATGAGTCCTGATGCGGACTTGTGGTTGTTATGGAGAGATGTTGTATGAGTACTGATGCGGATATTGGTGTTTTATGGAGAGATGTGATGAGTCCTGATGTGGTTCTTGGTGTTTATGGAGAGATGTGATGAGTACTGATGTGGATCTTGGTGTTTATGGAGAGATAGTGATGAGTCCTGATGCGGATATTGGTGTTTATGGAGAGATGTATGAGCCTGATGCGATATGGTTTATGGAGATGATGATGATCCTGATGGGAATTGGGTTTTATGGAAGATGTGATGAAGTCCTGATGTGGATTTGGTGTTTATGGAGAGATGTGATGAGTCCTGATGTGGATATTGGTGTTTATGGAGAGATGTGATGAGTCCTGATGTGGATATTGGTGTTTATGGAGAGATGTGATGAGTGCCTGATGTGATATTGGTGTTTGGAGAGCTGTGATGAGAGCCATAGGTGGCGGAGTGTCCTGAAGGCATGTTGAGCTTTGCTGATGGTATCTCTGGAACCTTATCGGTCCTGTCAGTGCTGATTGTTGCTTCTGAGATAGACAAAGTCAGGCACATGCCTGTGACTTTCGGAGACCAGAGCCGGGTCTTTCGGAGGACCAGAGCCGGGTCTTTCGGAGACCAGAGCCGGGTCTTTCGGAGACCAGAGCCGGGTCTTCGGGACCAGAGCCGGTCGTCTGTCAGATCAGGTCCTCTCAGTTGAGTGAATGGCTCGCTCCATTGGATCCTTGTTTCTTGATGGGCTGTGGTTCTCTTCATGGTCCAATCGAGGACTATTAGAAAAGCAGAGGGGGTAGTAAGCTGCCTGGCGTACCTCAGTTTGGATACGGAGTGTGTCTGGAAGTTCTCCGTTGGAGATGACCTGCCAGTGAACCCTTCACACATACTCCTGATCAGATTCAGATTGTTTTTGAGCGCCGCCATAGTGCCGTAGCAGTTTCCATAGACTGTTTCTGTCTAGACTATCGAAAGCTTTTTCAAAGTCTACAAAGTTGATGTGCAATGGTGTCTGCCATTCAATGAACTGTTCTACAAATATCCTGAGTGTATCAATGTGGTCTTACAGAAGTAGTCCTTCCTAAGCCTGCTTGTTCCTTTTGGAGTCTCTTGTCGAGTGTGTCCTGCATCCTATCCAAGATGCCGACAGGGGATTGAGTGGAAACATGATTCCTCTCCAGTTTTTGCATTCACTGAAGTTGCCTTTTCTTGGGGATTGTAAAAATCAAACCTGACTTCCATTTTGTCAGTACTTTTTCCCAGATCTCGTTCAGTAAGCTGTGTAAGACCTCTGCAGTGTTTCCCCCAGATCTCGTTCAGTAGTAAGCTGTGTAAGACCTCTGCAGTGTTTTTCACAGATCTCGTTCAGTAAGCTGTGTAAGACCTCTGCAGTGTTTTCCCAGATCTCGTTCAGTAAGCTGTGTAAGACCTCTGCAGTGTTTTCCCAGATCTCGTTCAGTAAACTGTGTAAGACCTCTGCAGTGTTTTTCCCAGATCTCGTCAGTAAGCTGTGTAAGACCTCTGCAGTGTTTTCCCAGATCTCGTTCAGTAAGCTGTGTAAGACCTCTGCAGTGTTTCCCAGATCTCGTTCAGTAAGCTGTGTAAGACCTCTGCAGTGTTTTTCCCAGATCTCGTTCAGTAAGCTGTGTAAGACCTCTGCAGTGTTTTTCCCAGATCTCGTTCAGTAAGCTGTGTAAGACCTCTGCAGTGTTTTCCCAGATCTCGTTCAGTAAGCTGTGGTAAGACCTCTGCAGTGTTTTTCCCAGATCTCGTTCAGTAAGCTGTGTAAGACCTCTGCAGTGTTTTCCCAGATCTCGTTCAGTAAGCTGTGTAAGACCTCTGCAGTGTTTTTCCCAGATCTCGTTCAGTAAGCTGTGTAAGACCTCTGCAGTGTTTTCCCCAGATCTCGTTCAGTAAGCTGTGTAAGACCTATGCAGTGTTTTCCCAAATCTCGTTCAGTAAGCTGTGTAAGACCTCTGCAGTGTTTTCCCCAGATCTCGTTCAGTAAGCTGTGTAAGACCTCTTCAGTGTTTTCAAAACATCAGGTGGTATGTTGCATTTCCTAGCTTCAGCTTTCTTGATCTCCTTCTTCAAATATCTACAGTTAATGTTTAGGTCTTCTCTTGCTTCCACGATGTCTGAGGTTAAGTCCTGTGGAGGACTGTTTAGGATTTCCTCCAAGTGTACTTTCCAGTTCTCCAGTTGTTGGGATTATTTATGCAAGAAGGTATCCCCTGTTTGTCTCTGATGGGTTGGCTTCGGATGCTGTTCTTCACTAGTGAGTTGTTCAGTGTGTGCTTTCTCGTCCCTCTTGGCAAGACGGTATCCCCGTTTGTCTCTGATGGGGTGGCTTCTGATGCTGTTCTTCACTAGCAAGTTGTTCAGTGTGTGCTTTCTCGYCCCTCGTGCACCTCTTTCTGACCAACTTTTTTCTATGTTGGTATTCCTGCAGCAGACTTTCTATCACTCTGTCATCCGTTTCCCTGTTGAGATGGGCCTCCTTGCCTCTTTTTCAGTTCAGGTATCATATGTAATCCAGTATTTTTTTTTAAATTCCCTACGGCCTAGGACTTCTTCACAAGTGCTTGTGRTGGCAGTCTTGCATATTGACCACGTGTCATCAATGTTTTCTGCCAATGCTTGAAATCTGTTTCACTCAGATATTCCCCATTCCTGGTATATCTCTTTTGTAGTTTCCCTTTTCAAATCACCTTCCTCTTTACTGCCAACTTCATGCTGAATTCTCCTACCAAGAGGTRATGGTCTGAGTCCATGTCAGCCCCTCTTTTGACTCTTACATCCAGGAGCAACCTCCTCCATTTCCTGGTTATTATTATGTGATCAATCTGTCTTTCTGTTTGGTTGTCCGGGGATACCAATGTGGCTTTGTGAGTGGGTTTGTGTTTCAAGAGACTTCCTCCGATTGCCAGCTCGTTGAGAACAGAAGACTCGTCTGTGAACAGAAGACCATTCTCGTTCATCTGTCCTCTCCCCATATGTCCTAGACCCTCGCTCCCTATTGTGCCTCTCCTGTTGTTGTTGTCCTTTCCGATCTTGGCATTCATATCCCCATATCCCCAGCTCGTTGATAGAATGCATATTTTCCTTCTTAGTCAGCTGAGTTGGTTGGAGCTGAATGACTGTAATGTTACGCCCTTTTGGATGTAGATCTGTCTGATTCCTGCAGATATTGTCTCTTTATTACATATTATGGGTTCAGTCTGAGTTTGGCCCAGGAAAAATCATGGGCACCTTCTAGTGTAGTCTGTTTGGGTTTTGGAGAGGTTGAGTTTGGCCCAGGGGAATCATGGCACCCTACTAGTGTAGTCTGTTTGGGCTTTGGAGAGGTTGAGTTTGGCCCAGGGGAATCATGGGCACCCTGCTAAGGTAGTCTGTTTGGGTTTTGGAGAGGTTGAGTTTGGCCCAGGGGAATCATGGGCACCCTACTAGTGTAGTCTGTTTGGGTTTTGGAGAGGTTTGAGTTTGGCCCAGGGGAATCATGGGCACCCTGCTAAGGTAGTCTGTTTTGGGTTTTGGAGAGGTTGAGTTTGGCCAGGGGAATCATGGGCACCCTACTAGTGTAGTCTGTTTGGGCTTTGGAGAGGTTGAGTTTTGGCCCAGGGGAATCACGGGCCACCCTACTAGGTAGTCTGTTTGGGTTTTGGAGAGGTTGAGTTTGGCCCAGGGGAATCATGGCACCCTACTAGGGTAGTCTGTTTGGGCTTTGGAGAGGTTGAGTTTGCCCAGGGGAATCGGGCACCTACTAGTGTAGTCTGTTTGCTTTGGGAGAGGTTGAGTTTGGCCCAGGGGAATCATGGGCACCTACTAGGGTAGTCTGTTTGGTTTTGGAGAGGTTGAGTTTGGCCAGGGGATCATGTCACCTACTAGGGTAGTCTGGTTTGGGCTTTGGAGAGGTTGAGTTTGGCCCAGGGGAATCATGGCACCCTACTAGGGTAGTCTGTTTGGCTTTGGAGAGGTTGAGTTTGGCCAGGGAATCATGGGACCCTTGCTAAGGTAGTCTGTTTGGGTTTTGGAGAGTTTGAGTTTGGCCAGGGGATTCATGGCGACCTACTAGTGTAGTCTGTTTGGGTTTTGGAGAGTTGAGTTTGGCCCAGGAATCATGGGCACCCTTCTAGCGTAGTCTGTTTGGGTAAGGTTTAGGAGGGGTTGAGTTTCCATATTTTGTGTTTCTGTAATCATTTTTTAAACAACTGGAATGGTGATTATCCCAGGCAGCTGTGTCCACTGTTTTCCGCAAGGGTCATAGATAATTTTCCTTTATGACTCCATGATCAAAAGGCAGGGTGACCCCTCACCCTAGACCTGTCCGGTTTGGTTAGACCTGCCGGGAGTTACCTCCCACCAGCATAGCTCTAAGGGGTTGATGAGGTACACACGCCCTCTCAACATGACAAGGTGACAGTCCCAGAGGAGAATGGGAGGGAGGTGAAGACTAAATGTAGTGCGGAAAGTAAAGCTCTGTGGTATGTTGGTTCCTAATATAGAAATGTAGAAATACAGAAATGTAGAAATACAGAAATGTAGAAATACAGAAATGTAGAAATGCAGAAATGTAGAAATGCAGAATTGTAGAAATATAGAAATGTAGAAATGTAGAAATACAGAAATGTAGAAATATAAAAATGTAGAAATGTAGAAATACAGATCATGTAGAAATGTAGAAATACAGACATGTAGAAATGTATAAATGCATAAATGTAGCAGGGCAGCATCCCAGATGACACCCTATCCCCGTATATTGAATATTGTATATTGTATATTTATTTTGTATATTTATTTAACTATTCCCTGTATATTGAATATTGTTTATTTTATATTTATTTTGTATATATATTTAACTATTCCCTGTATATTGTATATTGTATATTGTAATTTGATATTGTACATTTATATTGTATATGTCACGACTCCGACCAAGGCAGGCTCCCCTTCCCGTTCGGGTGGCGGTCGGCGGTCGTCGTCACCGGCCTATTCTATTAGCTGCCACTGATTCTTTTCTCCCCCTCCTTATGTGTTCATTGGTTACACCTGTTTTGTGTCTGTAATTAGTTGGGCTTTATTAGTCAGCCAGCCCGCCCGTTTCTTTGTGCGGGATTGTTTATTGTAAGCCTGGTGGTTTGTTACAGACAGACGTGTTTGTGTATGTTCGYATATTTAGTGYTGGACTGTTTTCGTTCCCYGTGTCTGGGGCAGTTTATTTTGAGCACCCAGTGTTGAGTGGGGTGGCCGAGGTTCATCGTGTTGCATTAAAAGAACATTCTATCGAACTCTCTGTTTTCCTGCGCCTGACTTCACACTCCGACACCCAGTACCTTACAGTATATTGTATATTTATTTAACTATTCCCTGTATATTGTATATTGTATATTTATATTTATTTAACTATTCCCTGTATATTGTATATGTATATTGTATATTGTATATTTATATTTATTTAACTATTCCCTGTATATTGTATATTTATATTGTATATTGTATATTTTTATTTAACTATTCCCTGTATATTGTATATTTATATTTTTTTAACCATTCCCTGTATAATGTATATTTATTTAACTTTTATTTAACTAGGCAAGTCAGTTAACTTCTACTTAACACCCATCCCGGATCCGGGAGCATCTTCATCAGTAAAAGCTGACTAGCATAGCCTAGCATAGCGCCACAAGTAAATAATAGCATATAAATATCATGAAATCACAAGTCCAATACAGCAAATGAAAGATAAACATCTTGTGAATCCAGCCATCATTTCCGATTTTTAAAATGTTTTACAGCGAAAACACAATATGTATTTCTATTAGCTAACCACAATAGCCAAAGACTCAACCGCATATTTTCACAATTTTTCTACCGCATAGGTAGCTATCACAAAACCGACCAAATAGAGATATAATTTGTCACTAACCAAGAAACATCTTCATCAGATTACAGTCTTATAACATTGTTTATACAATAAATGTATTTTTTGTTCGAAAATTTGCATATTTGATGTATAAATCATAGTTTATCATTGCAGCTACCATCAAAAATATTTCAACCAAAGCAGCCACAATAATACAGAGAGCAACGTGAAATACCTAAATACTCATCATAAAACATTTATGAAAAAAAATACATGGTGTACAGCAAATACATGGTGTACAGCAAAAATGAAAGATAAAACATCTTTGAATCCAGCCAATATTTCCGATTTTTTTGCAAAAAACACAATATAGCATTATATTAGCTTACCACAATAGCCAAAACACACAACCGCATTTATTCACCGAGACTATAGCATTCGCAAAAAAACAGCAAAATATAATCAATTAATCACTAAACCCTTGACCAACTTCATCAGATACAGCTATAACATCATGTGATACAATCACACTTATGTTTGTTCAGAAAAATGGCATATTTAGGCTAGCAAATCGATGGTTATTACATGTGAATATGTCAGATCGATTCACTAAACTCCGGAAATATTTGGACACTCACCTAATCTGACTAAAATAAACTTCATTCAATAACTTTACGAAAAAAATACCATGTTGGACAGGCAAATGTAATTGAGACACTCTTTCTTAATGCAACCGCCGTGATTTAGATCTTTAAAAATAACTTTACCATAACAAACAGCTTACGTTATAGCGAGACAGCGCCCACCAAAACAGCAGAGAATAGGAATGAACATTTTCCACAGAAATACGAAATAACATCATAAATTGTTCTTACTTTTGCTGAGCTTCCATCAGAATCTTGTACAAGGAGTCCTAGGTGCAGAATAAATCGTTGTTTGGTTTTAGAATGTCCTTTTCTCCTGTCGAATTAGCAACCTTAGCTAGCCATGTGGCGCAAACATGCCCATCAACTCTTGACGCAAAGAATGGAAAATTCCAAAACTCCCAATAAACGTTGAATAAACTGATACAACTCGGTTTAAAAAAACTACTTTACGATGTTATTATCACATATATCAAATAAAATCAGAGCCGGAGATATCTGCCGTGTATACCGAACGCTTTTCAGAAGCCAATGTGGATGTCCTTTGCGCGCCAGAGAAGACAAAGAAATGTCCAGACCTGCCACTCCAAAAGCTCTTGTTCGGCCTCAGATCAAGCTAGACAGCCCATTCCACCTTCCACTGCCTGTTGACATSTAGTGGAAGGCGTATGAAGTGCATGCATATCCATAAATATTAGGCAATTGAATAGGCAGGCCCTGGAACAGAGCCTCGTTTTCAGATTTTTCACTTCCTGTCTGGAAGTTTGCTGCCAAATGAGTTCTGTTTCACTCACAGATATAATTCAAACAGTTTTAGAAACTTGAGAGTGTTTTCTATCCAATAGTAATAATAATATGCATATTGTATGATCTAGAAAAGAGTACGAGGCCGTTTAAATTGGGCACGATTTTTTCCAAAGTGGAAACAGCGCCCCCCTATTGACAAAAGTTAAGAACAAATTCTTATTTACAATGACGGCCTACCCCGGCCAAACCAGGAAGAAGCTGGGCCAATTGTGCGCCACCTTATGGGACTCCAAATCACGGGTGGTTGTGATACAGCCTGGAATTTAACCAGGTTCTGTAGTGATGCCTCTGGAACTGAGATGCAGTGCCTTAGACCGCTGCACCACTTGGGAGCCATCTGCTGTTTTTTTCCCCCAAGATCTCCTTCAGTATGCTGTGTTAGTGGACTACTTGCCACCCTATTCCCTTCATAGTGCACTACTTGGCACCCTATTCCCTTCATAGCGCACTACTTGCCACCCTATTCGCTTTATAGTGCACTACTTTGCACCAGAAATGTAGAACTACAGAAATGCAGAAATGTAGAAATACAGAAATGTAGAAACAGTAATGTAGAAATACAGAAATGCAGAAATGTAGAAATGCAGAAATGTAGAAATACAGAAATACAGAAATATAGAAATACAGAAATGTAGAAATACAGAAATGTAGAAATGTAGAAATGCAGAAATGTAGAAATGCAGAAATATAGAAATGTAGAAATACAGAAATGTAGAAATGCAGAAATGCAGCAATTTAAAAATGTAGAAATGTAGAAATGTAGAAATGTAGAAATACAGAAATATAGAAATGTAGCAGGGCAGCATCTCAGATGACACCCTATTCCCTGTATATTGTATATTTATATTGTATATTGTATATTTTTATTGTATATTGTATATTGTATGTTTATATTGTATATATATATTGTATATTGTATGTTTGTATTGTATATTGTATATTTATATTGTATGTTTATATTGTATATTGTATGCTTATATTTTATATTTATATTGTATATTTATATTGTATATTGCATATTGTATATTGTATATTTATATTGTATATATATATTGTATATTTATATTGTATTTATATTGCTTTTGCATGTTTGTCATGGTAAGTTCCCTGTGCTGCGTGCTTAGCACCTTACTCTTTTAGTCTGGGTGTAGCAAGTCTAACGTGCACCTCAACATCCTCCCAGTCATCATCTCAGCCGGTGAAAGTCYGGTGATTGACTGTGGCGTGACGTGATAACTTGATAACTTAACAACGCTCTACTCAGTTTTGTCTCCAACGAGTCGCCTGCACTTCTTTTTCATTAGATATTTGAACGTCTAAAATTTTTATTAAAAATAAAAGTTTCTCTACCAAACCATTCGGCGCAGGATGGTGTGGTGCCCAACTGACGTGTGTGATTCCATTCTCTGTCATGAACTCCTTATTGTTCTCACACGCAAAACACTGAGCTGTTGTCTGAAACAATCATCTCTGGAATGCCATGAATACTGAAACTGTTCCTGAGACACTCCACGGTAGCAGCAGATGTAGCTGAGCACACTGGATATACATCCAGCCGTTTTGACTGAGTGTCTACTATCACAACATCTTCCCCGTGAAAGGACCCTGYATARTCTATGTGTAGCCTTCTCCAGGGCTTACTGGGCCACTCCCATGGATGGAGTGGTGCACTAGCAGGTGTTTTCATTTGCTCTTGACAGGTGGTGCGTGACTTTACCTTCCTTTCAAAGTCAGAGTCCATATTAGACCTCCACATGTAGCTCCTGGTCATGCCAGGATGACTCTGATGTAGCTACTCCATCATCGCTGTGTGTCCTCTCCTCTCTGGAACGATGACACGGTGCTCCCCACAGCACACGGCCGTCCTGGACACTGAGCTCGTGACTCTGATGTAGCTACTCCATCATCGCTGTGTGTCCTCTCCTCTCTGGAACGATGACACGGTGCTCCCCACAGCACACGGCCATCCTGTACACTGAGCTTGTGCTGTCTCTGTTTGCATGGAACAAACTCGTGTCCCACGTTGTGATCTGACCACCTCCTCAGTGTGTACTCACGGACCCTCGACAGGACTGGATCTTTCTCTGTCCAGCTCTGGATTTGCTGGCAGGTCATCAGTGGGATGTTCTCCTGGTCCAACATCAGCACTCGTTCCTCTGGAGGCGACTGCGTGGACACTCTGGGAGAGGGAGGCGGCTGAGAGCATCTGCATCACCATTGTCCTTGTCCGCTCTGTAAGTAATAACTCATATGCTCGTAGTGTTACTGTCCATCTCATTGTTCACCATCTGTGGTGATACCATCTGTGGTGATACCATCTGTCGCACTCATGTCTAGTTACCGTTACCTCTATCTTAGTTTTCGTCGCAAACGGTACTGACATTTTCATTCAACAGACTGATAATCTGTACAGATTTCAAACTTTCTCCCATATAGATACTTATGAAACTTCTGCACCCGAAATATGATAGCTAACCCCCTCCTTATCAAGTTGTGAATAGTTCTTCTCTGCAGGTGAGACAGTGCGTGATACAAACCTTACTTGCTTCTTCCCCCTCTCCATCTGGCATGCGATGAGACAATACTGCCTGTATCCCGTAGGGTGAGGCATCACAGGAAAGTATCAGTTATTTTCCTTCATCATAMGGCACCAACACTCTGCTCGACTGCAACAGTTCTTTTTGACAGTTTGAAAGCTTTTTGTTGTTCTGATCCYCAACACCATGGCTCGTCCTTCCTCAGCAGCTTGTGCAAAGGAGCCAATAGCGTCGACAGATTCGGGTAGGAAACTATTATAGTAATTTAATAGGCCCAGRTATGATTTCAGTTCTGTGGCTGTAGTAGACATTGGTGCATCATGCACCGCCTTTACCTTCTTTGGTGCATCCAGTAAGCGTCCACCCTGTGTCCTAGGAATGTCACTTCCTTCTCCATGAAGCTGCACTTACTCCATTTCAAGCTTAGCCCAGCCTCCTCCAGTCGCTGTAACACTCTGTCCAGTGTTCGGATGTGGTCCTGATCATTTCTTCCAGTCAGGAGAATATCATCGAGACACACTGCACACTGGGTAATCCCCTGTAGAATCTCCTCCRTAGTGCGCTGGAMRWYAGCGKGYCTGGAGCTGRCGCTGAAGGGTAACCTGACATAGGTGAACCTTGTGCGTGTTCACTGTGACATATTTCTTTGAATCTTCATCTGCTGGCATGACTCATGTCTAGATTGCTGAATTCTYCTCCTGCTAAAGACGTGAACGTGTCCTCCATTTTAGGAATAGGGTGTTCTAGTGATGATAACTCTGTTTACCGTTACTTTATAGTCACCACACAATCTCCCAGTACCGTCTGGTTTTAACACTGGGACTAACGGTACTGCCCAGTCCGAAAACTTCACTGGTTCCATGATTTTGTTGTCCCGGCAACGATCGAACTCAGCCTCTATCTTAGTTTTTCGCCGCAAACGGTACTGACCTTGGTTTTGAAGAAACGGGGTGTGGCATCACTTGATATTGATATTGATGTATCTTTGCTGTGAACGTTCCCAACTCATCCTTGAACACTTCCTCATGTTTCTTTAACACTTCCTGTAGAGCATATTTTTTTTTGTCATGCATCTTATTCATGGTATGCCAGTCCACATCCAACATGGTGATCCACAGTCGCCCCAGCAGGTTCGGTCCTGAACCAGCTACATCTACAACTGGTAGCTCTTTGACTATTCCTTTGTAAAGCCTAATAAAGTAGCAGAAATGTGCAGAAAGTAGTTTTGAATGCATTTTACTRAAGGGAAACATTAATAGTCTGGAACTTCTTTGGCAACATTGTAATATAKTTTTTACATACAATGAGGAATTCAACCACAAAATWCTAGTCTTCTCCCATTTTTTTTGGAACCGTTGCCCCCCACCCATAAAGTGTATAAACAACAACAATAATAAATAAGAATAAAATAAGATAATAAATACAAAACAAAAACGTGAAGAACATAAATCAATGATATTACAGCAGTACATAATATAATTAAAATGAACAGTGGAAATCACATTACAGATATGAAAACAAAGATGAACCTCTGAATGGAACCAGTTGTTCATCCATATATGACCTCCCCCCCCCCAGACCTTATATGACCTCTCCCCTCTCCTCTCGTCCTCGGGGTTGGTGTTACTTCGGGTTGCAGAGTTATGCCAGATGCTTATTATACATTATTTCGATGGCTGGTGTGATGAACATGTAGAATGTTGAGGTGATGTCCTGGGCAACGGCATGTCTTGTGGGCTCTGGGGTCATCCTTATGCCATGTTGTGCTGCCATCCTGCCCTGGTTGTCATGTGGTGACAAGGACCATGTTATTTTGCTGTTCTTTGACTAAAATGTCTCTCTTTCAGCTTGGGGGATTTCTTCTTTCATCTGAAGATGATGCAACGTGCTCTGGGTTGTATACTTCCCCATCTTCTTCTTCAGATACCTCCTCTTCTTCTAAATCATTGTTCTCTTGTTCCTCCTGGACATCTGAAAAAAATCGGTTCTATGACCTGTTGGGCACTGAAATGTGAACTCATGGCTTCAGCAAAGAGAGAACTGGGGGGGACTGTCATCTGCAGCACCTTTACAGCCTCTGACTACATTCCCCATTAGTAAACAATGCTTTCAAGAAATGTTTATTTTGTCTGAATTTTTTTACATTTTGTCTGTGAACTTGAGTCATGTGTGGGGGGAGATGGTATACATGCATAAGAACGTTTTAGTTTTGTCTGAGTTCAATCAGTAGTACACACAATCTMAATTTATCATTGTATGTGTGTGTCTGTGTGTGTTTGTCTGTGTGTGTGTTTGTCTGTGTGTGTTTATGTGTGTTTGCATGTGTGTGTGTGTGTGTGTTGCTATTATGACCTGAATATATGCCCCGATTCAATCCGAGGCTGTGTGTGTGTGTGTGTGTCTTTGTGTGTGTGTGTGTGTGTCTTTGTGGTTTTTGTGGTGTGTAAATGATTTTATAACTGACGGGTCTAAAATGACCCTAAGACAATCTTTGTACCCTGGTGGTGTACAGCTTTCATGGAAATATGAACAAAGACGATGTTTCACTCTGTCTAATGTTGGGGTCACTAGGACATTTCAAGTTGAAAAAATATCATTTAGGGGGTTTTCTCTGCTGTTAAACATAGTGGCGGGTAATTTTTGAACCTTAAAACAACACAAGGGTTAAATACTGTCTAAGCGGAGGTACCTTAGTAATGCCAGTGCCCATATAGCAAACAAATCCTCGCTACACTCTTCCTCTTCCTGTATGAAATGTGCCCTTTTTCGAATGTCTCTCTCTCACCCCTTGAGTCGTTTTAGGAGCTCGTTCTGTCTGCGACTGTAATTCTGCGGGCCGTCTTTATGTGCCCCATTTTACCACAGTTGTGACACTTTTCTCCCCTTGAACCTGCACTTATTTGCCCAGTGGTTGCGTCCACCACATCTGTCGCATTTTCCCTCCTGCTGCGTCTTCGCCGAGCTCGTCCATTTTGTAAACTGTCCCCGCCGCTGGTCGGCCCCCCTTCGCTCAGGCAGTTCAAATCCTTCATGTTGTTGTTGGCTGCTTCAACGGCCTGCGCTTTCCTTAGCGCTGTGTCAAATGTCAAAATCTCCTCAGATAAAAGGCTTCTCTGTATCTTATCATAATTTACCCAACATACTAATCTGTTACGTAGCATCCCTGTGAGGGTGTCTCCATAGTTACAGTCTTGTGCTAGCTTCCTTAGCTCCTCTACGTATTCAATAATACTGTCCTCTGGTTTCCTATGTCTCGAGTTGAAGTTCCACCTTTGTACTATTTCACTCGGTTTACGTTTGAAATGTGTTTCCAGTAGACTCACCAAGTCCTCAAATTACTTCTCTCCTGGCTTTGCCGGACTCAGTAAATTCCTCATCAAGGTGTTGGTTTGCTCGCCCACACAGCTCAGTAGAATGGCCATTTATCTTTGCCGCATCAGCGATCTCATTCGCAACACATTTTTTGTTGTTGCTGAGAATTTCGCAATACTCTTCCCACAACTGTGTCTCTGTTGTCAAATGGTGCCACCGATCCCACTGTGCCTGCCATCCAGTCACCGCTGCCAAACAAAAGTATTTGCTAGCTTCCCCACGTCGATATCTCTCACTTAGCTTAGCCTTTCATCGCTAACTAGCGTGCTAATATTCCCTAATATAACTCATAAAACTCCGTAGTCTCACCGAAAACTTCTTCCGATTTTGCCTCGTCGCCAAATGTAGTATCTTGAATAGACCAACATATAATTGGAGGACACAGGATGTAACCTTTACTTGTCATGTATTAGTAACTGATTTCCCACCACTATCTATCACGGAGACCAATACTCAACCATCTGCTTACAGAACGGTTACCAACCGAGGACCGGTGATAGCGCCGCCTATTGGTGAGATGAGCCAGCATCGTTTATCACTATGTAACACTTTATATCAACCAAAGGAAAAGGAAAACAACAGAATGCTAGGATCGGTCTGTATCACTGAAGGTTTAGAGGACAATAGAAATGTCAAGGGGATTTCCCATTGAGCCGACAGCCTGTGAATCTCTGTCACCGCCGGAACAGGGCCTTCACATTTACATTGGGCTTTAGCCCTGAATTTCTGTGATGTGGATTAAATAGAGCCCCTAGTTATGGATTCAGTCAAACAGTTACAACCATTCACAATTTGATGATAACATGACCATTATTTAGATAGTAACAGTAGCATACAGAAACTATACAGAATCTATACAGAATCTATACAGAATCTATACAGAAACTCTACAGAATCTATACAGAAACTCTACAGAATCTATACAGTCTATACAGAGTCCATACAGAAAATATTCAGAATCTATACAGAATCTATAAAGATATTATACATATTGGACATAATTACATACACTTGAAAATGCATTAGATATATCACTACCGTAGCCCCCTAACAGCTCTCAAAGTCAGAATTAGATGTTCATCCATGTTTCTCGAAAATCAAATTTAGAAGTTATTCCAAACGTAACATTTTTAAGTGTTTAAGTTTAAGTTCAGGCATTTTATTTTTTTCACCTTTATTTAACCAGGTAGGCCAGTTGAGAACAAGTTCTCATTTACAACTGCGACCTGGACAAGATAAAGCAAAGCAGTTCGACACATACAACAACACAGAGTTACACATGGAATAAGTAAACATACAGTCGATAATACAGTAGAAAAATCTATATACAGTGAGTGGAAATGAGGTAGATAAGGGAGGTAAGGCAATAAATAGGCCATGGTGGCGAAGTAATTACAATATAGCAATTAGACACTGGAATGGTAGAATGTGCAGAAGATGAATGTGTAACTCAGATATAATTTTAAAAAGTTAGGCATTGAATCCCAATGGTTAAGGTAAGGCTTAAGGCTTAAAACACAAATATAACTTTTTATCACTGGATTCAAACATCCTTTGGCACCAGAGGAAGATGCCCATTCCACCATCACCATCCACCGTGTCCCTAACCGAAACCTACTTGAAGGTAGCAGCGTTCACCGTCGCCCCCTAGTGGACGGTTTCCACGTCATCTCCCAACGTCCTCAGACGTTGAACATTGACTTGTATCACGGATGACCTGGTTGGTAGCTACATGCTGAAGAAAGAACAACCTGATCTGCATTCTGAAACTGTTACTTTCCCCTGAGACAGGTGTGTGTGTGTGTTTGTGTGTCTGTCTGTGTGTTTTTGGCAATGTGTGGTGTGTGTGTGTGTGTTTTGTGTCTGTGTGTTTTTTCAGGTGTGTGTGTGTGTGTGTGTGTGTGTGTGTGTGTGTGTGTGTTTTGTGTGGTGTGTGTGGTGTGTGTGGTTGTGTTGTGTGTGGTTTCTGTTGTTGTTGGCTATTATGCCCTGATGTAGGCCCGGATTTCAATCCGAGGCGCGTTAGAGAGAGCTGTCGATAATCAGGGTTGGTTAGGTTCTTTTCTAAATGTAATCTGCTACACTTAATTTCCTTAGGTTTTGACTCTGTTCCACCTATTGGGTTAGGTGCCAGTAACGATCACCTTTTTCGGGTTATTTTAACAACACTCAGTAAACGTATCTGATTCCTTTCAGCCATTAGCCTTCTGCGCTTCTTTCCGGTCGAAGAGAACATCACGCAACGAATCCGACCAGGATTAGTAATATTACCTTTATCCCGCGGCCCTGTGTTACCTACAATTGACATGACATCCTACGTCAGTAATGGTATAACCACTCAATGTTTAAACATTTAATGGCCTCGGCCATGACTATATTTCGGTGTTAAATTTCAACTTCTACTGGGGTTTTTGACCTTCAGGTAGGCCTTCTTTCTAACTCAGTCGCTTTCTACTACTACAATATAGATAACATGATAACACTTTATCCTATCCTCTTACCCGTTAAATTAATCCTTACTTAAACCAAGTCTATGCAGATTATTCCAGTCATCCTAAATCGTACTTGAAAATCCCTTGATCCTTCCTAGAACAGCGGTACTTGGTAAGTTATGGAAGTAATAAGATTAGCCCACAATAGGTTTTATCTGATCGCATGGACCCTCCAAACTTAAGGACGTTTATTAACTCCACGCTCCTACTTGTTGGTCTACTGCATTGTCGCTTCGTCATGGAGGACTGACTCGGCTCATTGCTGTCTAGTTGAAAAATAAATGCTGTACTCATGAATGGCTTTTGAGCACTAATGAAAGGGTTATTAACGTGTGGATAAATGAATGCCATGTGCTGCATTTGCTATAGGAAAATTGTTTCCGTTTTTATTGGCGACACTTATTGATATCTTGATCATTTCAAAGTCGCCCAGTGTTTGTAAGCATCGTAGTTCCGTCCAGGTCCACATTTTGTTTCTCGTCAGTACGAATTAGAATGAGTACTAAAAGCCCCAGTCTTCGGAAAGGGAAACAGTATTGGAGCACACACCTCACCCTATGGATGGGAGATAGATGGAAGGAACCCTCCGTCTCAGGCCATAGGCCTGAAGGACTCCCGTTTTCGCCCAAACTGTTATTCACTCCATAGGCGGGGGATCCACCTGAAGACTGTCCTATCTCCAATAGGCCTGGGGATCTCACCCCAGACTGTTATTCCATAGGCTGGGATCCACCCCAAACTGTATTCCATAGGCTGGGATCCACCTGAGACTGTTATTCAATGGAGCTGGGATCCACCCCAGACTGTTATTCACTAGGCTGGGATCCACCTGAGACTGTTATTCAATAGGCTGGGATCCCCCCAGACTGTTTATCCATAAGCTGGGATCCACCTGAGACTGTTTTATTCAAATAGGTCGGGATCCACCACCTGAGCCCTTGGGTTATTCTAGCTCCCCATACTGGCTTGAAGGTCCTACCTTCACGCTGTAATTCCATAGGTTGGGATCCACCTCAGACTGTTTTCCATAGCGCTTGGATCCACTCCAAACTTTATTCCATAGGCTTGGATCCACCTGAGACTGTAATTCCATAGGCTGGAATCCACCTCAGGCTGTAATTCCATAGGTTGGGATCCACCTCAGCTGTTCATCTCAAGGCTGGGATCCACCCCAGACTGTTATTCCATAGGCTGGGATCCACCCATCAGACTGTTATTCATAGGCTGGGATCACCTGAGACTGTTATCTCCATAGGCTTGGATCCACCTGAGACTGTTATTCCATAGGCTTGGATCCACCTAGACTGTAATTCCATAGGCTGGGATCCACCTCAGACTGTTATTTCCATAGGCTGGGATCCCCAGACTGTTATTCATAGGCTGGGAATCCACCTCAGACTGTTATTCCATAGGCTGGGATCCACCTGAAGACTGTTATTTCCATAGGCTGGGTCCACCTGAGACTGTTTATTCCATAGGCTGGAATCCACCTCAGGCTGTTATTCCATAGGCTGGGATCCACCTCAGACTGTTATTCCATAGGCTGGGATCACCCTGAGACTGTTATTCCATAGGCTTGGATCCACCTGAGACTGTTATTCCCATAGCTGGGATCCACCTGAGACTGTTATTTCATAGGCTGGGATTCCACCTGAGACTTGTTATCCATAGGGCTGGGATCCACCTCGATCTGTTATTCCATAGGCTGGGACCAGCACTATGCAGCTGTTGCAAGAGCCTCAGGTTCTTTCACTGGCTGTCGACTGGTTGCAAAAGCAATGATTGATAGTCACCTTAAACTTCTTCAATTCAAACAATATTGGGTTAAAATACACATACGTATTTGTGAACAGCCCATCCACAACATCCACAATCAGTTATGGTACCAATGAGAGGCAGCAGTGTACTATGTAGATGTCAAGTGATCCGTATCACCCGCAGGCTACACC
This sequence comes from Salvelinus sp. IW2-2015, assembly GCF_002910315.2. Classification (NCBI taxonomy): domain Eukaryota; kingdom Metazoa; phylum Chordata; class Actinopteri; order Salmoniformes; family Salmonidae; genus Salvelinus; species Salvelinus sp. IW2-2015. The sequence continues at coordinate 22,654 of NW_019945502.1, read as the reverse complement.
ACTGCTGTCGTCCATATGTCCAAGTTTTTTTCAAATTTGATGTAATATCTTTGGATGCCGACAGCAGTCGCACCATTGGAAGACATAGCTTGGACTGTAGCCGACAAAAAAAGCCTATCCCTGCAATCCATCATACGCATTTGGCGGTGCCATTGTACATGTACGCAGACGCCCTTATCCAGAGTGATTTACAGGAGCAAAGTGCATTATTGTACTGGTTCACCATGGGAATCGAACGCACAACCCTGGAGCTGCAAGCTCCATCTTATACCAACTGAGCCACAAGACACCTGGTTAGATTCACTCAGGTGGAACAAACATAACCAGAAAGGTTTCATAAAGATATTTTTGCGCGAACATACTTAATCCTAGTAATCTAGTTTTTCATAAGTATCTGTATTATGATCGCACATTYTTTTGCTGGTAACGTAACAGATTACAGTTACAGTTGTTTTGTTATCCATTGCTTGTAATCTGTTACTCCCTGTCGATAATGCGCCTTTTAAATGTAATGTTCTGATGATTGCGGAGATCTCACTCACGGTAAATACCGCAGATGTCAGCTCAATTGGAAACTACCTTTAAATGTCAAAATGTCAAATGSTACAATGCACCTCTGATTAAGATCCAGCCTTAATCTTACTCTAATACTGATCCARCCTTAATTAACACTTCTTGTCAATACGGGTGCGCTGTTTTCACTTTGGAAAAAATCRTGCCCAAATGAAACGGCCTCGTACTCTGTTCTAGATCATACAATATGCATATTGTTATTACCATTGGATAGAAAACACTCTCAAGTTTCTAAAACTGTTTGAATTATATCTGTGAGTAAAACAGAACTCATTTGGCATCAAACTTCCAAATAGGAAGTGAAAAATCTGAAAACGAGGCTCTGTTTCAGGGCCTGCCTATTCAACTGGATTTTATTTATCGATATGTATGCACTTCATACGCCTTCCACTAGATGTCAACAGGCAGTGGAAGGTGGAATGGGGTGTCTAGCTTGATCTGAGGCCGAACAAGAGCTTTTGGAATGACAGGTCCGGTATTTTCTTTGTCTTCGACGGCGCGCGAGGGACCTCGACATTGTCTTCTGAAAAGCGTTCGGTATACACGGCGAATATCTCCGGCTCTGATTTTATTTGATACATATGATAATAACATCATAAAGTAGGTTTTTTCAACCAAGTTTTATCAGTTTATTCAACGTTTATTGGGACTTTTGGAGTTTTCCGTTCTTTGCGCCAAGAGAGGATGGGAATGTTAGCAACCTTGGCTAGCATTGTGGCGCGAATTCGACAGAAGAAATGGACATTCTAAAACCAAACAACGATTTATTCTGAAAATAGGACTCCTTGTACAACATTCTGATGGAAGCTCAGCAAAAGTAAGACAACATTTATGATGTTATTTCGTATTTCTGTGTAATATGTTGATGCCTATTCTCCGCCGTGTTGGTGAGCGCTGTCTCACAAAAACCCAAGCTGTATGTTGTGGTAAAGTTATTTTTAAAAATCTAACACAGCGGTTGCATTAAGAACCAGTGTATCTTTCATTTGCCATTCAACAAGTATTTTTATGTAAAGTTTATGATGAGTTCTTTGGTCAGATTAGGTGGGTGTCCAAAATATCTCCGGACATTCTGGGGAAATGTTGCTACGTATTCACAATGTATAACCACGATTTGCAGCTCTAAACATTTTCGAACAAAACATAAATGTATTGTATAACATGATGTTATAAGACTGTCATCTGATGAAGTTGTCCAAAGGTTAGCGATTAATTTTATATATATATTGCTGGTTTTTGCGAAAGCTACCTTTGCGGTGAAAAAATGCGTTTGTGTGTTTGGCTATTGTGGTAAGCTAATATAATTCTATATTGTGTTTTCGCTGTAAAACACTTAAAAAAATCGGAAATATTGGCTGGATTCACAAGATGTTTATCTTTCATTTGCTGTACACCATGTATTTTTCATAAATGTTTTATGATGAGTATTTATTTATTTCACGTTGCTCTCTGTAATTATTCTGGCTGCTTTGGTGCTATTTTTGATGGTGGCTGCAATGTAAAACTATGATTTATACCTCAAATATGCACATTTTCGAACAAAACATAAATGTATTGTATAACATGTTATAAGACTGCCATCTGATGAAGTTGTTTCTTGGTTAGTGACAAATTTTATCTCTATTTTGTCAGTTTTGTGAAAGCTACCTATGCGGTGGAAACATGGTGAAAATATGCGGTTGTGTGTTTGGCTATTGTGGTTAGCTAATAGAAATACATATTGTGTTTTCGCTGTAAAACATTTTAAAAATCGGAAATGATGGCTAGATTCACAAGATGTTTATCTTTCATTTGCTGTATTGAACTTGTGATTTCATGAAAATTATATTATATGATACCCCTGTCCCGTTAGGCTAGGCTATGCTAGTCAGCTTTTTTGATGAGGAGGATCCCGGATCCGGGAGGGTGATGAAGTAGAGGTTTAACCTTACTCTAATATTGACCCAGCCTTAACCATAGATATCATCCTGACCAACCTGCCCTCTAAATACACCTCTGCTGTCTTTAACCAGGATCTCAGCGATCACTTCCTCATTGCCTTCGTCCGTAATGGGTCCGCGGTCAAACAACCACCCCTCATCACTGTCAAATGCTCCCTAAAACACTTCAGCGAGGTGGCCTTTCCAATCAACCTGGCCCGGGTATCCTGGAAGGACATTGACCTCATTCCGTCAGTAGAGGATGCCTGGTTATTCTTTAAAAGTGCTTTCCTCACCATCTTAAATAAGCATGCCCCAATCAAAACACGATATGTTTTTCGCGATATGCAACTTTTCAGGGAAGTTAAGAACCATTATACACAGTCAGTTAGGAAAGAAAAGGGTAGCTTTTTCAAACAGTAATTTGCATCCTGTAGCACAATCTCCAAAAAGTTCTGGGTTACTATTGTGTTATTGACTGTATGTTTGTTTTACTCCATGTGTAATTCTGTGTTGTTGTTTTGTCACACTGCTTTGCTTTATCTTGGCCAGGTCGCAGTTGTAAATGAGAACTTGTTCTCAACTGGCCTACCTGGTTAAATAAAGGTGACCTGGCCTACCTGGTTAAATAAAGGTGACCTGGCCTTCCTGGTTAAATAAAGGTGACCTGGCCTACCTGGTTAAATAAAGGTGACCTGGCCTACCTGGTTAAATAAAGGTGAAATAAAATTTAAAAAACTTTCTCTAATAATGCCGGGCATACACTACACAATTTCGCCACAATTTTGACAAGCTCTTTTTGCCGTCCCAGACAAACTTTCATGGTTGGGTTGAAATCCTATGAACTTGGGCTAGGATGATTATGTCAGGACTCCCATAGTGCTTGGCTGCAGGGCTGGCTGGCCGGCTGACTGCTGGCCTGGCTGGCTGCTGGGCTGGCTGGCTGGCTGCTGGTCTGGCTGGCTGGCTGCTGAGCTGGCTGGCAGCTGGGCTGGCTGGCTGGCTGACTGCTGGGCTGGCTGGCTGGCTGGCTGGCTGCTGGTCTGGCTGGCTGCTGGGCTGACTGCTGGGCTGGCTGGCTGTGCAACCTGGTCTAAGAGCATTTCATATTATTCTGTACGTAAATCTGTAAAAAGTAGTAAGTAGTTGAAAAGTTGCTAATTACCTAAAATGCTAAAGTTGTCTATGACAAGATTTGAACTCACAACTTTTGGGTTGCTAGACAATCACGTTATACGTCTACCCTTCCACCCTCCTATTCAATATTTACTTAAGTAACCTTATGTCTTATCTAACCATACCAGACCATGCCAGTGTCCTGGATTTACATGTACTATGTTACGTCTAGTCTATGAGACCAGGCTAGCGTAGTTTGAGCGGTTCATTGTTATTCAATTTGTTTCTATGGGCTAATAGCAGTAAGGACTATCTGTTATTCAATGTGTTTCTATTGGCTAATAACAGTAAGGACTATCTGTTATTCAATGTGTTTCTATTGGCTAATAACAGTAAGGACTATCTGTTATTCAATGTGTTTCTATTGGCTAATAGCAGTAAGGACTATCTGTTATTCAATGTGTTTCTATTGGCTAATAGCAGTANGCTAATAGCAGTAAGGACTATCTGTTATTCAATGTGTTTCTATTGGCTAATAGCAGTAAGGACTATCTGTTGTTCAATGTGTTTCTATTGGCTAACAGCAGCAAGGACAAATTCAATGTTTCATCAAATATTTATTTGATTCATTAAATCAATTCTAAATCAAATGGCAACATGTTATTTGTTGTGAACTTCTTAAAACAAGTCCATATGTGAACTTAGTAGGAATGGACTGAATGAAAGAGTTGGGAAAGATTTTAGAAGTGGTGCAGCTAACCTTTTCCTCAACTATATACAGATGCTTATGAAGGACAATTAAAGTTCTTCACCACAACAACAAAAATAAAACCCATACATTTTTAACAAAACAAAATAAAAGAACTTGGGTCAATCAAAAAAATGGCAGCACAGATACAGTATTTAAAATTACCTCAAATAGTATTTGAACCCAGGTACTGTAGCATCAATATACAGGGATCACAGAGAGAGAGATGAGTGGGAGAAGTACTGGGGGAGAAAGGACAGCTCAATCAAGCACAGATACAGGTTTTGAAATAATATAAATTGAGAAATCATGTGACTAAGTGAACAAAAAATAAGGAAAAACTATGAAACAAAGATAAAGGACATAAAGATTTGATAGTAAAACGTTTTGGAGCCCCTTAAATGAAATGTTGGGCAAAAAGGCAAACTCGGCTCGATCATTCATTGAATCACATGGCTCATTCATCATAAAAACCACTGATATTTAAAGATTTTTTCATTGGCGAGATTAGCAAATGTATGCATGACATGCCAGCAACAAATTCTGAATCTACATATACATGCATAACTGATAAAATACAAGCACTGTCATTTTGAATTCTGTAAAGTCAGTGTGGAAGATGTGGAAGATGTCAATGACGTGGCGGCAGGTAGCCTAGTGGTTAGAGGCAGGTAGCCTAGTGGTTAGAGGCAGGTGGCCTAGTGGTTAGAGGCAGGTAGCCTAGTGGTTAGAGGCAGGTAGCCTAGTGGTTAGAGGCAGGTAGCCTAGTGGTTAGAG
>NW_019945502.1:0-11718 GCF_002910315.2 Salvelinus sp. IW2-2015 | reverse complement strand
GGTTAGAGGCAGGTAGCCTAGTGGTCAGATGCAGGTAGTCTAGTGGTCAGAGGCAGGTAGTCTAGTGGTTAGAGGCAGGTAGCCTAGTGGTTAGAGGCAGGTAGCCTAGTGGTTAGAGCAGGCAGCCTAGTGGTTAGAGGAGGCAGTAGCCTAGTGGTTAGAGGCAGGTAGCCTAGTGGTTAGAGAGGCAGGTAGCCTAGTGGTTCAGAGGCAGGTAGCCTAGTGGTCAGAGGCAGGTAGTCTAGTGGTTAAGAGCAGGTAGCCTAGTGGTTAGAGGCAGGTAGCCTAGTGGTTAGAGGCAGGCAGCCTAGTGGTTAGAGAGGCAGGTAGGCCTAGTGGTTAGAGGCAGGTAGCCTAGTGGTTAGATTTAGGTAGCCTAGTGGTTAGATTTAGGTAGCCTAGTGGTTAGAGGCAGGTAGCCTAGTGGTTAGAGCATTGGGCCAGTAACCGAAAGGTTGCTGGATTGAGTCCCTGAGCTGACAAGGTGAAAATCTGTCATTCTGCCCCTGAACAAGGCAGTTTAACCCACTGTTCCCTGATAGGATGTCATTGTAAATAAGAATTTGTTCTAAAAATACTTTCCTAGCTAAAATAAAATATAAAAAATGACAAGCCATCTGGACAACTTGGATGTAAATATACTGAGGATGATAGCAGACGATATATGATTTCAGGAAGCTAGGTGTAGCACTTCACAGGAGAGGCATTTGAATGTAAAAAAATATAGATAATTTTTCAAAATGTTTTTCTTTTGGCCAGAAATGCCTTCTGGAACATGTGAACTTTCACGTGCCTTAAAACTTCTTCGGGATCAGTGTCACTTCCACGGGACGGTTGAGCTAACGTAGGCTAATGCGATTAGCATGAGGTTGTAAGTAACAAGAACATTTCCCAGGACGTAGACATATCTGATATTGGCAGGAAGCTTAATAACAAACTTGAATGCCATTTGTAAATATGAATAAAATTGTTAAATTACGAGCCTAGTTGGTTTATAGCCTAGGGGGGAAAAAATATTCTGTATATAAAATGAGCTGCTGAGTCTGTGTAAACAATCCTTACTACCGCCGCTGTTATGAAACTTCTTTCTGCACCCGGTGTGAGACGGAGTGACTTCACACAACGGGCCAAACAAGTTCTAGCTACAAAACAAAACGTAAATCACTACAGGACATCTTTTTCTTAGTTAAAAGGTTCCAGTCTGCCGTGAAGTGTTCATCCCGTGTACGGTGCATTCAGAAAGTATTCAGACCCCTTGACTTTTCCTACATTTTGTTACGTTACGGCCTTAAGTGAGTGCGACTCCCCCATAGTGTGTTGTACCTCGTTTCCCCTCCCCCAGGGAACCGTAGTTATAGTCATAACATATGTTGACTGAGTGAAAGTGATTATGTTTCCCCTGAGGCCAAACAGGTTTTCTCTCCTTGTTCCCAGTGTGCACTTGTTCACTTCCCTTCACTGATTTGGAAGGAAATGAATGGCATAAGAAACATGGTGGAAACTCCCAATAGCCCATGCCTCCAGCAATCCAATACTTTTAGATTTGTAGAAAGTAGTGAACAAGTGGACACCTCAGGAGAAAGGAGATACTATTAGGACTCACAATATGGACTAGACTAGAGGGACAGGAAGGTGTAGGAAACCAGGACGGATGACGAGGAAAACACAATGGGTGTTAGTTAGAGTGCATTGTACTGAAGTCTAGGGTTCCAAAAGAGTTCTTTGGCTTTCCCTTTTTGATTTCAGATAGAACCCTTTTTGGTTCCAGGTAGAACCCTTTCTACAGAGGGTTCTACATGGAACCCAGAAGGGTTCTACCTGGAACCAAAAAGGGTTCTTCAAAGGGTTCTCCTATGGGAATAGCCGAAGAACCCTTTAAGGTTCTAGATAGCACTTTTTATTCTAAGAGTGCATGTACAACAATGTACAGTATCATCGCATTCATTCGCAGGTACCAAATGATCCTAGATAGATAGATGTTTTGTTRCCACATTGTGTTGTTGTCTCACATTGTGTCGTTGTCACATTGTGTTGTTGTCTCACATTGTGTCGTTCTCACATTGTGTCGTTGTCACATTGTGGTGTTGTCTCAAACATTGTGGTCGTTGTCAGATTGTGTTGTAGTCTCACATTGTGTTCTGGTCTCACATTGTGTTGTTGTCACACATTGTGTCGTTGTCACATTGTGGTGTTGTCTCACATTTGGTGTTGTCAGATTGTGTTGTTTGTCTACATTGTGGTGTTGTCTCACATTGTGTTCTGGTCTCACATTGTGGTGTTGTTCTCACATTGTGTCGTTGTCACATTGTGGTGTTGTCTCACATTGTGTCGTTGTCAGATTGTGTCGTTGTCACATTGTGTGTGTGTCTCACATTGTGGTGTTGTCTCACATGTGGTGTTGTCTCACATTGTGGTGTAGTCTCACATTGTGGTGTTGTCTCACATTGTTTCTGGTCTCACATTGTGGTGTTGTCTCACATTGTGGTGTTGTCAGATTGTGTTGTTGTCAGATTGTGTTGTAGTCTCACATTGTGTTGTTGTCTCACTTGTGTCGTTGTCAGATTGTGTTGTTGTCAGATTGTGTTGTAGTCTCACATTGTGTTGTTGTCTCACATTGTGGTGTAGTCTCACATTGTGTCGTTGTCAGATTGTGTTGTTGTCAGATGTGGGGTTGTCTCACATTGTGTGTTGTCTCACATTGTGGTTTGTCTCACATTGTGTCGTTGTCACATTGTGGTGTTGTCTCACATTGTGTCGTTGTCAGATTGTGTTGTTGTCTCACATTGTGGTGTTGTCTCACATTGGTTCGTTGTCAGATTGTGTCGTTGTCACATTGTGTTGTTGTCTCACATTGTGGTGTTGTCTCACATTGTGGTGTTGTCTCACATTGTGTTGTAGTCTCACATTGTGTCGTTGTCACATTGTGGTGTTGTTCTCACATTATGTCGTTGTCAGATTGTGTTGTAGTCTCACATGTGTGTTGTAGTCTCACATTGTGTCGTTGTCACATTGTGGTGTTGTTCTCACATTATGTCGTTGTCAGATTGTGTGTGTAGTCTCACATTGTGTTGTAGTCTCACATTGTGTCGTTGTCACATTGTGTGTTTGTTCTCACATTATGTCGTTGTCAGATTGTGTTGTTGTTCTCACATTTGTTGTTGTCTCACATTGTGTCGTTGTCACATTGTGGTGTTGTTCTCACATATGTCGTGTCAGATTGTGTTGTTGTCTCACATTGTGTTGTTGTCTCACATTGTGTCGTTGTCACATTGTGGTGTTGTTCTCACATTGTGTCGTTGTCACATTGGTGTTGTTCTCACATTATGTCGTTGTCAGATTGTGTTGTAGTCTCACATTGTGTCGTTGTCACATTGTGGTGTTGTTCTCACATTATGTCGTTGTCAGAATGTGTTGTAGTCTCACATTGTGTTGTAGTCTCACATTATGTCGTTGTCACATTGTGGTGTTGTCTCACATTGTGTCGTTGTCAGATGTGTGTTTGTCTCACATTGTGGTGTTGTCTCACATTGTGTCGTTGTCAGATTGTGTCGTTGTCACATTTGTGTTGTTGTCTCACATTGTGGTGTTGTCTCACATTGTGGTGTTGTCTCACATTGTGTTGAGTCTCACATTGTGTTGTAGTCTCACATTGTGGTGTTGTCTCACATTGTGGTGTTGTCTCACATTGTGGTGTGTCTCACATTGTGTCGTTGTCACATTGTGGTGTAGTCTCACATTGTGGTGTTGTCTCACATTGTGGTGTTGTCTCACATTTGTGGTGTTGTCTCACATGTGGTGTTCACATTGTGGTGTTGTCTCACATTGTGGTGTGTCTCACATTGTGGTGTTGTCTCACATTGTTGGTGTTGTCTCACATTGTGGTGTTGTCTCACATTGTGGTGTTGTCTCACATTGTGTCGTTGTCACATTGTGTGTTGTCTCACATTGTGTCGTTGTCACATTGTGTTGTTGTCTCACATTGTGTTGTCTCACATGTGTTTTGCCACATTGTGTGTTGTCTCACATTGGTCGTTGTCACATTGTGTTGTTGTCTCACATTGTGGTTAGTCTCACATTGTGGTGTTGTCTCACATTGTGGTGTTGTCTCACATTGTGGTGTGTCACATTTGTTGTTGTCACATTGTGTTCTGGTCTCACATTGTGGTGTAGTCTCACATTGTGGTGTTGTCTCACATTGTGTCGTTGTCACATTGTGGTGTTTGTCTCACATTGTGGGGTTGTCTCACATTGTGTCGTTGTCACATTGTGGTCTGTTGTTCACATTGTGGTGTTGTCTCACATTGTGGTGTTGTTCGTTCACATTGTGGTGTTGTCTCACATTGTGTTCGTTGTCCACATTGTGGTGTTGTCTCACATTGTGTCGTTGTCACATTGTGTTGTTGTCTCACATTGTGTTTGTTGTCTCACATTGTGTTGTTGCCCATTGTGTTGTTTGTCTCACATTGTGTCGTTGTCACATTGTGGTTGTTTGTCTCACATTGTGGTGTAGTCTCACATTGTGGTGTGTCTCACATTGTGGTGTTGTCTCACATTGTGGTGTTGTTCACATTGGGTTGTTGTCACATTGTGTTCTGGTCTCACATTGTGGTGTAGTCTCACATTGTGGTGTTGTCTCACATTGTGTCGTTTGTCACATTGTGTTGTTGTCTCACATTGTGGTGTTGTCTCACATTGTGTCGTTGTCAGATTGTGTTGTAGTCTCACATTGTGTTGTAGACTAGATCGGGGTCGGGAGCTGGCCTGCAGAGACACCACCCTCACCTCGACCAGCTGGTGGACCTGTCCATCAGGCTGGACAACATGCTGGCTACTCGTGGACGTCTAGATCGGGGTGTGGTTGTTCCATCCTCCTGTACCCTCTCTCCTGTACCCATTGAGTTGGGAGGGATGGTGCGCAGGGAACCGGAGGGGGTTCCCGCTCGTGCACCATGGTCGCAGAGGTCACACTGCTGGTCGGTGCCGGGTTGGTCCTCTGGGAATCGAGGCAGCAGGCAGGGCACTCTGGCGTCACCCCAGGTGAGTAGGCACCATTCTCATCCAGAGCCCTCTGTTGCACCTATGTTTGTCTCTGTCACTTGTCCTGAATTTTCCCCGCGTTCCCAGCATAAGGCTCTAGTAGATTCCGGCGCGGCTGGGAATTTCATTAATAAAGGTTTAGCTCATAGTTTAGGGATCCCCATTGTTCCTGTGGATATGCCTTTTCCCGTTCACGCCTTAGATAGTCGACCATTAGGGTCAGGGTTTATCAGGGAGGCCACCGCTCCTGAGTATGGTAACGCAGGGGGGTCACAAGGAGAATATTAATATTTTCCTTATTGATTCTCCTGCGTATTCTGTGGTGCTGGGCCTACCCTGGTTAGCTTGTCATAACCCCACTGTTTCGTGGCCACAGAGGTCTCTCACGGGGTGGTCGCGAGAGTGCTCAGGTAGGTGTTTAGGGGTTTCCGTGGGTGCTACTACGGTGGAAAGTCCAGACCAGGTCTCCACCGTGCGCATTCCCCCAGAATATGCCGATTTGGCTCTCGCCTTCTGTAAACCCCATCTACGGGGGGGATTGTGACCAGGTGAAACTATGATCTCTTATTGATGTCTCTTGTTAAATCCACTTAGATCACTGCACTCCTGGTAGACAGGGGTACATTCAGCCCTCCATTTCCCCCGTCTCCTCGAGTTTCTTTTCTGTGAAGAAGAAGGATGGAGGTTTGCGCCCGTGCATTGCTTATCGAGGTCTAAATAAAATCAAGGTGAGGTATAGTTACCCGCTACCTCTTATCGAGTCAATGCACGGGGTGCGCTTCTTCACTAAACTGGATCTCCGGAGTGCGTACAATCTGGTGCGTATTCGGAAGGGAAACGAGTGGAAGACGGCATTTAGAGTACCTCGTCATGCCGTATGAGTTGATGAATGCTCCATCAGTCTTCCAATCATTTGTAGACAAGATTTTCAGAGACCTACAGGGTGTAGTGGTGTATATCAATGACATCCTGATATACTCCGCTACATGCGCCGAGCATGTGTCCCTGATGCGCAAAGTGCCTGATTGCCTGTTGGAGCATGACCTATATGTCAAGGCTGAGAAATGCTTGTTCTTCCAACAGTCCGTCTCCTTCCTAGGGCATCGGATTTCCACGTCAGGAGTGGAGATGGAGAGTGACCGCATTGCTGCCGTGCGTAATTGGCCGACTCCCACCAAGGAGGTGCAGCGAATCTTAGGGTTTGCCAACTACTACCGGAGATTTATCCAGGGTTTTGGTCAGGTTGCTTCTCCCATTACCTCACTGCTAAAGGGGGGCCTGGTGCGCTTTCAGTGGTCAGCTGAGGCGAACAGGGCTTTTAGGAACCTGAAGGCTCTGTTTACCTCGGTTCCGGTGTTGGCTCATCCGGATCCCTCTTTGCCGTTCATAGTGGAGGTGGATGCATCCGAAACTGGGAGCAGTTCTCTCTCAGCGCCACTGAAGCTCCGCCCCTGTGCCTTCTTTTTGAAGAAGCTCAGCCCAGCGGAGTGAAACTATGATTTGGGGGACCGGGAGCTGTTGGCTGTCGTAAAAAGCCTTGAAGGCGTRGAGACATTGGCTTGAGGGGGCTGAACACCCTTTTCTCATCTGGACTGACCATCGCAATCTGGAGTACATCCGGGAGGCGAGGAGACTGAATCCTCATCAGGCAAGGTGGGCCATGTTTTTCACCTGTTTTGTGTTTTACCCTCTCTTACAGACCAGGCTGCCAGAACGTTAAGGCAGACGCACTGTCCCGGCTGTATGACACAGAGGAGCGGCCCATGGATCCCACTCCCATACTCCCAGCCTCTTGTTTGGTGGCGCCGGTGGTGTGGGAGCTGGACGCGGAACTGAGCGGGCGTCACGTGCAGAGCCCTCTCCCCCTCAGTGTCCAGCTTGGCGTCTGTACGTTCCGTCTGCTGTCCGCGACCGACTGATCTATTGGGCCCACACGTCACCCTCCTCTGGTCATCCTGGGATAGGTCGGACAATGCGCTGTCTTGAAGAGAGGTACTGGTGGCCCACTTTAGCTAAGGACGTGAGGATTTATGTTTCCTCCTGCTCAGTGTGCACGCAGTGCAAGGCTCCTAGACACCTGACCAGAGGTAAGTCACAACCCTTACCACAACGGCCGTGGTCACACCTGTCAGTGGATTTTTTAACTGATCTTCCACTTTCACAGGGTAACACCACGATCCTGGTAGTTGTGGATCGTTTTTCTAAGTCCTGTCATCTCCTCCCTTTGCCCGGTCTCCTTACGGCCTTACAAACTGCGGAGGCCCTGTTTACACACGTTTTCCGACACTATGGGGTGCCTGAGGATATAGTGTCTGATCGGGGTCCCCAGTTCACGTCAAGGGTCTGGAAGGCGTTCATGGAATGTCTGGGGGTCTCGGTCAGCCTTACCTCAGGTTTTCACCACGAGAGTAATGGGCAGGTGGAGAGAGTTAACCAGGATGTGGGTAGGTTTCTGCGGTCTTATTGCCAGGACCGGCCGGAGGAGTGGGCGAAGTTCGTGCCATGGGCAGAGATGGCCCAGAACTCGCTCCGCCACTAACCTTTCTCCCTTTCAATGTGTATTTGCGTATCAGACGGTTCTGGCTCCTTGGCATCAGAGTCAGACCGAGGCACCTGCAGTGGACAATTGGTTCCGGCGCGCGGAGGGAACCTGGGAGGAACCTTCAGCGCTCCAGGAGGCTGAAGTGCGAGATGTTCCTCCACCCCCTCGACATCGAGGGGGTCCCGGCGTACTCCGTTCGATCCATTGTGTATTCAAGACGTCGGGCGAGGGGCCTTCAGTACCTCGTGGACTGGGAGGGGTATGGTCCGGAGGAGAGATGCTTAGTTCCGGTGGAGGACGTGTTAGTTCCTTCCATGCTGCGAGATTTCCACCGTCTCCATCCGGATCGACCTGCGCCTCGCCCTCCGGGTCCTCCCCGAGGCCGGTGTTGACGCGCTGCTGGAGCCGCATGTCGGGGGGGGGGTTACTGTCACGACTTCTGCCGAAGTTGAAGCCTCTCCTTGTTCGGGCGGTGCACGGCGGTCGACGTCACCGGTCTTCTAGCCATCATTGATCTGTTTTTCATTTTCCATTGGTTTTGTCTTGTCTTCCTACACACCTGGTTTCAATCCCATTCATTACCTGTTGTGTATTTAACCCTCTGTTTCCCCTCATGTCTTTGTCAGAGATTGTTTGTTTGTTGTTCAGTTTTGTGTTGTTTGTAATGGTGCGCGACGGGTTCTCGTACCCACTTTGTTTTATTGTTATTAAAACTTCTTATGGCTGCAATCCCGTTAACGGGATCGATATGACAACAGCCAGTGAAAGTGCAGGGCGCCAAATTCAAACAACAGAAATCTCATAATTAAAATTCCTCAAACATACATGTATCTCATACCATTTTAAAGGTAATCTTGTTGTTAATCCCACCAAAGTATCCGATTTCAAATAGGCTTTTCAGCGAAAGCACCACAAACGATTATGTTAGGTCACCACCAACTCAAAGAAAAAATAATCCAGCCAAAGAGAGGAGTCACAAAAAGCACAAATAGAGAACAAATTATTCACTAACCTTTGATGATCTTCATCAGATGACACTCATAGGACTTCATATTACACAATACATATATGTCTTGTTCGATTAAGTTCTTATTTATATCCAATAACCTCCGTTGACTTTGGCGTCGTGTTCAGAAATGCCTCCAAAATATCCGGAGAAATTGCTGAGTGCCACGTCAAATAACAGAAATCCTCTTCATAAACTTTGATGAAAGATACATGTTTTACATAGAATTAAAGATAGACTTGTTCTTAATGCAACCGCTGTGTCAGATTTCAAAAAAGCTTTACGGCAAAACACAATATTCAATAATCTGAAAACAGCGTTCAGCCACAAAAGCAAGCCATACAGTTACCCGCCCAAATTGTGCAGTCAACAAAACTCATAAAAAGCATTATAAATCTTCATTTACCTTTGCTGATCTTCGTCGGAATGCACTCCCAGGACTCCCACTTCCACAAGAAATTTTTGTTTAGTTCGGTAATGTCCATCATTTATGTCCAAATAGCTATTTTTGTCGCGTGTTTGGTAAACAAATCCAACATCAGGGAAGCGCGTTCACTAAAACCTGACGAAATGTCCAAAAGTTCCGTAACAGTCCGTAGAAACATGTCAAACGATGTATTGAATCAATCTTTAGAATGTTTTTAACATAAATCTTGAATAACGTTCCAACCGGAGAATTACATTGACTTCAGATGAGCGATGGAACAGAGCTCCCTCTCATGTGAACGCGCATGGTCAAAGAATGGTCACCTCATGGCAGACCTGACTAATTCTCCTCTCATCCGGCCCCCCTTCACAGTAGAGGCATCAGACAAAGTTCTACAGACTGTTGACATCTAGTGGAAGCCGTAGGAAGTGAAAACTCATCCATATCTCGCTGTGATTTCAATGGGAGCTTGGTTGAAAATCTACCAGCCTCAGAATTTCCACTTCCTGTTTGGATTTTTTCTCAGTTTCTTGCCTGCCATATGAGTTCTGTTATTCTCACAGACATAATTCAAACAGTTTTTGAAACTTCAGAGTGTTTTCTATCCAATACTAATAATAATATGCATATATTAGCAACTATGACTGAGGAGCAGGCCGTTTACTCTGGGCACCTCTGTGCAGCTTTCATCCAAGCTACTCAATACTGTCCCTGCAGCCATAAGAAGTTAATAGTTTTGGAGTTTTGTTTTATTTTTTGTTATTAAACAACTCCATTACATTAAGTTTGATTCTCCTGCGCCTGACTTCCCTGCCACCTATACACACGACTCTGACAATTGTAAATACAACCTATTTTCATGTTTATTTACTTTCCCTTTTGTACTTTAAACATTTGTACATCGTTACAACACTGTATATATACATAATATGACATTTGAAATGTCTTTATTCTTTTGGAACTTCTGTGACTGTAATGTTCACTGTTCATTTTTATTGTTGATTTCACTTTTGTTTATTATCTACTTCAGTTGCTTTTGGGAATGTTAACGTATGTTTCCCATGCCGATAAAGCTCTTAAATTGAATTGAATTGAATTGAGAGACAGGCCAGATATAATGGTACTCATCCCTGCAGGGATCCACTCTATAAGGTTTCTCTCACTGAGATTCAGCCATTACATTCTGACTTCATAATGAATGATCCATTTCTACAGTAGAGGTCGAGATCTTTATTGGTAAGGACAGTAGGGGGACTGGGACTGAAAATCTAGGCTGTTTTGCAGGAAATTGTTTATCTGTGACAATGAGGTTGTGACCAAAATGGGCTCTGGTCACAATAAGTGCACTAAAAAGGGAATTGGATGCTAATTTATATTTTTTTWAAGTCTCTGAATAATGATAGTTTCTCTGTGATTTGTGTATGTGTGCGCTGTGAGTGTCCTCTTGAAGAACAATAAACAATCAATCAATCAATTAATCCATCCCTCCATCCATCTATCGTTCCATCCATCCACCAACCAATGAATCTATTGAGAATGTGTTTTGTGATGCCGGAGAGTGTATCTACTGGCGTGATGCTCGACTGCCTCCCTGGTATCTGTTTAGTAACAGTGTTTACTGAATAATTACTTTGATGTGTAAGTTCTTCGCCCTGTTATCCGTTAAATGTT
This sequence comes from Salvelinus sp. IW2-2015, assembly GCF_002910315.2. Taxonomy (NCBI): domain Eukaryota; kingdom Metazoa; phylum Chordata; class Actinopteri; order Salmoniformes; family Salmonidae; genus Salvelinus; species Salvelinus sp. IW2-2015. Next base: position 1,035 of record NW_019945502.1, on the reverse strand, counting down.
TGTTTTTGTCTACACACACATACAAGCAAAGACTCTCCACTCTTCACCATCCTGAGCAGCACCTAACCCAAACCCTTACCCCTTACCCTAAACTGGTTTCGTATCCTAATCCCTAAACTTTACCCGAAACTGGTTTCGTATCCTAATCCCTAAACCTTACCCTAAACTGGTTTCGTATCCTAACCCTTACCCCTTACCCTAAACTGGTTTCATATCCCTACCCTTACCCCTACCTATGCGTCATTCCACCCTCGCTACCAAACTGGTTTCATATCATAACCCTTACCCCTTACCCTAAACTGGTTTCATATCCTAACCCTTACCCGCTTAACCCTAAACTGTTTTCGTTCTAACCCTTAACCCCTTACCCTAAACTGGTTTCATATCCTAACCCTTACCCTGTACCCTAAACTGGTTTCGATATCCTAACCCTTACCCTTCGCCTAAACTGGTTTCACATCCTAACCCTTACCCCTTACCCTAAACTGGTTTCGTATCCTAGACCCTTACCCTGTACCCTAAACTTTACCTAAACTGGTTTTCGTATCCCAACCCTTACCCCTTAACCCTAAACTGGTTTCGTATCCATAACCCTTAACCCTGTACCCTAAACTGGTTTCGTATCCTAATCCCTAAACTTACCCTAAACTGGTTTCGTATCCTAACCCTTACCCCTTACCCTAAACTGGTTTCGTATCCTAACCCTTACCCTGTACCTAAACTGGTTTTCGTATCCTAACCTTACCCTGTACCCTAACTGGTTTCGTATCCTAATCCCTAAACTTTACCCTAAACTGGTTTTGTATCCCAACCCTTACCCCTTACCCTAAACTGGTTTCGTATCCTAACCCCATAGACTGACTGACACACACACACATCAACACACACACACACACCTAAGGAGTAGGATTAAGGTCACTGCCCATATCAAGCAATTAATATATGAAGACGCCTAGCCTGGTACTCTACTATAAAGAAGAGGAGAGGTCCTGTTGAGGAGAGGACCTGTAAAGGAGAGGAGAGGACCTGTAGAAA
>NW_019945501.1:33793-44302 GCF_002910315.2 Salvelinus sp. IW2-2015 | reverse complement strand
ACTCCTCATCTAACCCCCACCCCTCATACTCACCATCACATCCTCATGCTCACCGCCTCTAATACTCACCCGTAATATCACCTCATAACTCACGTCCTCACACCTCATATCACACCTCAATACTCACCACTCCCCCTCATAATCCCACCGCATCCCTCATACCTACACTCACCCTCATACCACATAATCCCTCACAACTACTCACACCGGCCTACTCCTCATAACTACCCACTCATCATTCATCACATACCCATTTAGACCTTAGCTCATAACTCCACCTTCTCACCTCATCTAAGTAATATGTGGTTGTCTGCTTCCAAATAGGCACCCCTTTTCCTATTTAAGTTGACTACTTTTAACACAAGCGCGCTCTAGGGGGCTAGTCAAACCGTAGGTGCACTAAAAGGATTGTAGGGAGGTTAGATAGAGTAAATTTGGGATGTAGCCGTTCTGTTTCTGTCTGGCTGCTTCTTAACCCAAGAAATAAAGTCCTGATAAAAGTGTATTTCTGTGTATTGCACTCGATGACTTACAGATCCCATTTCGTACTCTGCTCGTCCTTGAACTACACAGGGATGTATTGATAATATTAGAGATTGTCTGGTCCTCTGTCTGTTCCTGATCGCATTTTTTTTTTACATTTATCATTTTAGTCAATTAGCAGACGCTCTATCCAGCAAGCGACTTATCAGTAAGAGTGCATACTTATTACATTAATATTTTTTTTTTACATACTGAGACACAAGGATATCCCACCGGCAAAACCTACCCGTACCAAGCCAAATCCCTGCCTAATCCGGACGACGCTATGACACAATTGTGCGTCGCCCCAAAGGATCTACCCGTTGCGGCCGGCTTGCAGACAAGAGCCACTCTGGCGCGACCAGCCCAGCCTGGAGCGAACCCAGAAGACATCTGGGGCGCAGCTAAGCACTGCGATGGCAGTGCCCTAGACACTGCGCACTCCCACGGGGAGGACTAGGACCACACAGTGAATTTATTGTATTTAGCAGACTGGTCCCTCTGTCTGGTCTGACACAACAGTGATCATTATCTTGAATATTAGAGGCTGGATCTTCCTGTCTGTCATGCACACAGTCATTTATTGTAATATTAGAGACGTTCTCTGTCTGTCTGACCACACAGTGATTATATTGTAATTAATTAAGGAGTCTCTGACTCTGTCTATCTACCACACAGCTGATTTATTGTAATATTAGCAGACTGGTCTCTGTCTGTCTCGACCACACACGAATATTTATTGTCAATACTAGAGACTAGACTCTGTGCTGGTCTGAACCCACACCAACAGTCGATTAATTTTAGTAATATTATAGCAGAACTGGTCTCATGTCTGTCATGACCACAACAGTGAGCTTTATTTTGAACTCTCTGAGCAGACAAATTCAAAAGCAACCCAGCTACATAGCAACATCTGATGCCACACGCAGACCAACTACTAACCTTTTCAGAAATTAGAGAAGAGACTGGAAGTGTGGATCTGGATGAGAGGAGAGAGACCAGGAAGAGAGAGAGACAGAGGAAAACAGTGACTCAGAGAGGGAGGCGAAACGAGAGAGAAGAAGAGAGAGAGTCAAAGAGCGAGAAAGAAGGAGAGCGAATGCCGAGAAATAACAAGAGAGAGAAGAGAGAAGAAAAGAGAGAAAGAGAGAGAGAGAGAAAGAGAGAGAGAGACAGGAGAGTAGAGGAAAAATACAGAGAGAGAAGAAGAGAAGAGACAAAAAGAGAGAGAGAGAGAGAGAGGGAAAGAGAGAAGAGAGAAAAGAACCAGCAGCAGAGAGAGGGAGGAGGAAGCGTTGTTAAACACTAATGTCAGAAACAGAATGTCAGCAGTGTTGTTGTGAAACCGTGCCCTAGCACTGCAGTCCTTCACTCAATCCTGCAAACAGAAGAGAGGAGAACACAATAATAACAAAATCGGAAGACAGAAGAGGAGGAGTAATCAAATTGGAGGAGAGTACGAGACCTACGTCCAAACCTCCTCACTGTGTAAATAAGGAGAGTATTGACTGCAGATGTCAGATCCTCGCCATTACCCATGGGACGCTGGTAATTCGCTGTTTGATGAGATATTTAATTAGCTATATCTATCGGAATCTGGAGCCACCGGAATCATATGGCGTCTGTAAACCCCGGCAACACTAAGACTATAGCGAGATATACAGTCAGAAAGAGTTTCCCAGAAGAGACAAACTAATACTTTAAAAAGATTTATCTCAGAAGAGCTGTGGCCCTATTGGGCGAGTTGATAGTGAGAGTTTAGACAGTGAACCATTCACACTTACAACCACTACCTCCATCAGCCTGCATCACACCCTCTGAGGAAGAACCTGTCCCTGCTAACTTCTATAATAAACACTAAGAAGGAAAGCGCAAATGTAGACGGACCAGGAAAGCCACACAAAGGATAGTCTGCACGCCCTTCCCTCCTCCAGAAAAGCTGTTCCCCACCATACAGCACCATTAATACTCCTACACTGAACACACACTCAATCTCTCTCTATTCATGCTTCATTTCTTCCCTAAATATAGACATTTTGATTTAGTGACCAGGCGGTTAAGGAACCATATCAACTAAAAAGACCCATGGGAAACACACGCTACTACTAGTGTCCTCTGTACTGTCACAGGATAGAGAGCTATCTTGTCTCTGAGAAGGATGTGTGGATATGCACGCGTGCCAAATAAGTTCATATGGTATTGTGATTTGTATGCACGCGTGCAATATGCGATATCCTGAAAAAAAGTTGTTTGTGTTATTGTATGCCACGCTGTGCAATACAGGTTCATGTGTTTGTGATATTGTCTTGTGTCCCAATAGTGAGCTCATCCAGTTCCTTATAAGGGAAGATTAATATCAGCTAGAAGAGCTTCAGCTTCAAACCAGCGTTAGCCCTGCAGAGTAAACAGAACTGTATAGATAAATGAAGCAGTGGCAATCTCTGGCTTGTATAACTAAATCCATATTGGAGATAGAATGCTGTAATAGTGAATTTACTCCACAGTAAGAAAGTAGAATATGATAGATAGCCCCAGCAAAGTTGTGAAGCTCCACGTAAGAGTAGATATAATAGAATAGAAAGCTGTCGTGATAGTCTGTCCCAGTACGAAGTAGATATATAGATAGAAAAGCTGTTAGTGAAACGCTCCCAGTAAGAAGTAGATATATAAGATGAGAAGCTGTTGTGATACTGCCAGTAAGAAGTAGAAATATATAGATAGATATATAGCTAGTTGTGATGCTCCCAGTAAGAAGTAGTAATCACTAGAATAGATAGAAAGCTGCATATGTGAATAGCTCCCATAAGAAGTAAAATATAAAAGAGCTAGTAAGAAGACTGTTGTGAAATGCTCCAGTAAGAAGTAGATATATGATTTAGAATAGAAGCGATTGTGAAATGTCATCACAGTAAAGAAGTAGATATAGTAGATAGTAAAAGCTGTTGTGATGCTCCCAGTAAGAAAGTAGATATATAGATAGAAGCTGTTGTGAAGCTCTCCAGTAAGAAGTAGATATATAAAGATAGAAGCTGTTTGTGAATGCTCACCGAAGTAGAGAAGTAGATAATAAAGAAAAAGATAGTCAAGCTGTGTGATGCTCCAGTAACGAAGTAAGATAAGAATAGAATAGAAGCTGTTGTGATGCTACCCGTAAGAAGTAGATATATAGATAGAAGCTAGTGTGAAGAGAGCTACCACCAGTAAGAAGTAGATATATAGAATAGAAGCAGTGATTGGTGATTCCTCCCAGTAAGAAGTAGATATATAGGATAGAAGCTGTTAGTGATGCTACCCAGTAAGAAGAGTAGATAATATAGATCAGAAGATATCTGATTGTGAACTCAATAAGAAGTCGATATAAGATACAGCTGTTATGACTGCTCACCAGTAAGAAGTAGATTATATAGAATAAAAAACTTGTATGTGAAGCTCCCAGTAAGAAGTAAGATATAGTAGAATAGAAGCTGTTGTGAAATTCTCCCCAGTAAGAGTAGAAATATAATAGATAGAAAGCGGTTGTGATCGTAATACCACAGTAAGGAAGTAGATATAATAGATTAGAAGCTGTTGTGATTCTCTCAGTAAGCAAGTAGATATATAGATTAGATAGAAGCTGTTGTGAATGGCCTATACCCAGTAAGGAAGTATTGATATATAGAATTACGAAGCTGGTTGTGGATTGCTCCCAGATAAGAAGTAGATATATAGATAGCAGCTGTTTTGTGAGAATGCTCAGATAAGAAGTAGGATATATAGATAGAAGCTGTTGTGATGCTCCAGTAAGAAGAAGTAGATTATCTAGAAGAAGCTGTTGTGATTGCCTACCAAGTAAGAAGTATAGCTGAATTATAGATAAGAAAGAATGTTGATAGAAGCTCCAGTAAGAAGTAGATATATAGAATAAGAAGCTGTTGTGATGCTCCCAGATACGAGTAAGAAATATAGATAGATAGACGCTGTTGTGATGCTCCAATAGTAAGCAGTAAGCTATATAGATAGATAGAAGCATGTTGTGCATGCACCCAGTAAGACGTAGATAATAGAAAGATAAGACGCTGTTGGTGATGTCCCAGTAAGAAGTAGATATATAAGATAGAAGCTGTTGTGAATAGCTCCCAGTAAGAAGTAGATATACTAGATAGAAGCTGTTGTGAGCTCCAGTAAGAAGAGATATATAGATAGATAGAAGCTGGTTGTGATGTCCCAGTAAGAAGTAGAATTATAGATAGATAGAAGCTGTTGTGATGACTCCCAGTAAGAAGTAGATATATAGAATAGAGCTGTTGTGATGCTCCAGTAAGAAGTGATATATACGATACGAAGCTGTTGTGAGCCAACCCAGTAAAAGAAGTAGATAATATAGATAGAAGCTGTTGATCGATGCCATAAAGAAGTAAAAAATTATATATAAATAAAAGCTGTTTGTGAATGCTCCCAGTAAAGAGGGGAATAAATTAAAGGTCATTAGGATGCACAGACCAGTGTGACAAGGTAGAGCTAACGCAATGCCAAAACAGATGTCTAGCCTGATACCCCTGTAGCCGGTTAAAACGGAGCAAGGGGGACGAGGGCGGGCGGCCGGATGCAGCAGGGCTCTAACCGGACATCCCTCTTGGCAGCCCAGTTAAATGACTAGCCAGACGACCGACCACAAACTAATGAGAAGAAGATTTAAAAAACATCAGAATCGGAGAGGAAAAGAGATAAGAAGGGTGAAAGTAGAAGAGGAAACAAGAGATAGGTGAAGAAAGAGATAGGGGTTGAAGAGAAGAGAAAAAGAAGCCTAGGGGTGAAAGAGAGAGAGAAAGAGATAAGGGGTGAAAGAGAAGAAGAAAAGACAGGGGGATAGAAAAGGAGAGAGAAAGAAGAATATGGGTGAAAGAGAGGAGAGAAAGAAGATATGGGAGAAGAGAGAGAGAAAGAAAAGACAAAAACTGGAAGCCTTTGGGAAAAAGGTGATATGTTTTTATTGGGCATGAGCAAAGCGTTTGAGGTCTGTGAGCGGAGAACTTGAACATTGATTGAGAGGTTTGTGCAACTATCCGGGGTGCGTTTCCAGTGAACACTGAGGCTTGTAACCCAATTAACAGATTAATTGAGAACAGTAGCCAATAGGCTGTACCTTTACAAGTTTAGACAAAGTACTCAATAAAGCTGGTACCTTTACAAGTTATTTTAAGACACGTAGCCAATAGGCTGATACCTCTTTACAGTTTGTAAGACAGTAGCCATAGGCTGTACCTTTACAAAGTTTTAGACAGTAGCCAATAGGCTGTACCTTTACAGTTTTAGACAGATAGCCAAAGGCTGTACTTGACAGTTTTAGACAGTAAGCAATAGGAAAACTGTACCGTTTACAGTTTTAGACGTAGCCATTAGTCCTGTACCTTTACAGTTTTTGACAGTAGGCCAATAGCTGATAACTTACAGTTATTAAGAAACAGTAGCACAAATGGCTTTTTTGTGGCTATTGGAAGCGAAAATATTTAGGATAGCCAACATAAAAACAATGGAGCAAATATCCATTAACATTTTTCACTTGGAAATAGCCATTTGGATTTCTAAATAGATATGAACCATTAAATATTAGGATTTCAATACAGGACTACAGTAACCTACATAGTGTATCAATACAGGACTACAGTAAACTACATTATATGTGGTTCAATAACAGGACTACAGTAAACCTACATATAGTGTTCATACAGGACACAGTACCTACATATAGGCTTTCAATACAAGGACTACAGTAAATCTAACATATAGTGGTTCAAATAAACAGGACTATACAGTAGACCTACATATAGTGTTCAATAAACAGACTCAGTAACTTACAATATCAGTGGTATCATACAGGATATATACAGTAAACATAACTACATATATGTTCAATATAAGGACTAAACGTAACCTACATATTAGTGTTCAAATTACAGGACTAACAGTAACCCCTACAATTATAATGTGTTTCAATACAAGACTAACAGTAACCATGACATATAGTGATTCAAAAATTCAGGAATAACAGTAACCTACATATAGTGTTCATACAGGACTACAGGTAACACTACATATAGTGTTCAAAAACCAGGACTACAGTAACCTAACAATAAGAGTATTCAATAACAAGGACTAACAAGTATAACCATACATATAGTGGTTCAATACCAGGAACTAATCAGTAACACTCCATATAGTGTAATACAGGACTACAGTACCCTACATATAGTGGTTCAAATATCAGGAACTACAGTAACACTACATAAGTGTTCAAAAACAGGAACAACAGTAAGTCCTTGGTCTAATATGTGGTGTTACAAATACAAGGACTACATTGCATGAGACTTTTAAAAACGTTTTTACAATTATGAAAGGACTTGTTTATTAAATTTTATAAATTATTTTACTTGGTCCTGTAACACGGCCATGGGCCAAAAACAGTTTGTTAAAGCACTGTAAAACATGCATTAGTATTGTAGTTGTGTGATGTGAAACAAAATAGATCGAGTTGGATTTGCATAACTGTGGATGAATGAAATTAAATCCATAATCTTGCTTTTTTATTTTCCGGATTGATGGTACAATAATCAAACAAAAATGCATTTTTAGATGGTCAACGAGGTACAAATCACCACGTCAGTGATCTTCAGATCGAACAAAGATAATCAGAGTTCTATGAAGATGGCCCGAAATATTATATATACATGACTTGGAAATACAACCGTATCTTGGATGGCCGTTCACTATAAACGAAATACAACCGATCTTACCAACCTGAAAATGAGCCCAAACTCAGAGACGAACACGCGCGCTCCTACATGCATCAATTCCAATAGTTGTATCTATGACCAGAGAAAGAAGTGAAATATTCCTAACCATATTTAAATATCCGACACGACGAGCTGCTAATAATGATAAAAAGCAGGGTAATCGAGACTATTGGACTACTCATCTCATCAATGCATCTAGCAGACCCTGAGCGGAAAGTTATGGAGAAAGCGTGTTTTGGTACTAGTGTAATGAATAACAAAAGATGACAGTGCTAATAATAAACTATAGAACAGAAACTACACATCTAAAAACGTAAGCCGCTCTTATTGCTGATATTACGTTGATCAGTAACTCTCTGTGGTCATGGTTTTAAAGATGAGATTAAAATACTTAACGTAGGCTAAGTAGCCTATTAAAACTTGGCTTGTGGACCAAGCGTCATGGAGATACTACCGAGTGTATCTCCACAGAATCAACTCTGAGAACAATTTGAGAGAGAATTTGATTTCACATCGTTTTAATAACCAGCAATTCGCATCTTGAGGCCCTCTCCTGTTCAGTTAGATTGTGAAATAACGTGATATACAGCAGCCCGGCTTACTGAGCATACCATGATGCTATGACGAGCTGATCACCAGAAGTTTGACCACCAGTACTGTGTGTGTGTGTGTGTCAACTTAAAGCAGGACGTGACAGGATGTAATCACTCTGCGTGTGTTCGCGCTGGCTGTAATCCACATCAAAGCACATGTTGTGTTTCATGGTAAAATAGCAGGACTACAAAGCACATAGAAAGGATAAAAAAAAAAATTTATCTTTTTATTTTATTGAGGCCCCCCCCCACCCATGGGGGGGATTTATTTTGCATGTAACTGACCAACTGATGTACTGGTGTCAGAATGTGTGTGTATGTATGTGTGTGTGTATGTATGAAAAAATCAGTCAAGCATCCACCTGCCCTCCTTCCATCTCCATCGACCCTAGTTACTATGAGAGATCAGTTATATATAAACATGTTTTGACCACACACACACTGGCCTACTACACTGATACCAATGTAAAAATCACAATGGTTTTTGCAAATATCGGTCATGCACTCACTGGTAGTGAGTATGAAGGTTGAGTATGGATATGAGGGGTAAGGGTGAGAATGAGGGGAGAGAGGGGAGAGTATGAGGGGTAAGTGTGAGTATTAGGGGTGAGTGTGAGTATGAGGGTTGAGGGTGAGTATGATGGATGAATATAAGGGGTGAGGGTGGGTATGAGGGGTGAGTATAAGGGGTGAAGGTGAGTATTAGGGTTGAGGGTGAGTATGAACGGTGATGGTGAGTATTAAGGGTGAGTATGAGGGGTGAGGATGCGTTTGAAGGGTGAGAATGGATATGAGGGGTGAGGGTGAATATGAAGGGTGAGTATGAGGGGTGAGGGTGATTTTGAGGGGTGTGTTTGAGGGTGAGGGTGAGTTTGAGTGGTGAGGGTGAATATGTGTGATGAGGGGGTGAGAGGGGAGAGTATGAGGGGTAAGTGTGAGTATTAGTGGTGAGTATTAGTGATGAGGATGAGTATGAGGGTGAGGATGAGTATGAGGGGTGAGGGTGAGTATGAGGGGTGAGTATGAGAGGTGTGTATAATGGATGAGGGTGAGTATGAGGTGTGAGTATGAGGTGTGAGTATGAGGGGTGCATATGATTGGTGAGGGTGTGTTTGAGGGGTGAATATGAGGGGTGAGGGTGGGTTTGAGGGGTGAGTATGAGTATGAGGGGTCAGTATGATTGATGAGTATGATGGGTGAGTATAAGGGGTGAGGGTGAGTATTAGGATTGAGGGTGAGAATGAGGGGTGAGTATGATTGATGAGTATGAGGGGTGAGTTTGAGGAGTGAAGTGAGTATGAGGGTTGAGGGTGAATATGAGGGGTGGGGTGAGTATGAGAGAGAAGATGCCTTCTAGTTCCAGTAATCTATGGGATGGCTCCAGCTGGCTTCTACTACCAGTAATATAGGGATGGCTCTAGCTGGCCTTCTACTACCAGTAATATAGGATGGCTCCAGCTGGCCTTCTACACGCAGTAATATAGGGGATGGCTCCAGCTGGCCTTCTACTACAAGTAATATAGGGATGGCTCCAAGCTGGCCTTCTACTACCAGTAATATAGGGATGGGCTCCAGCTGGCCTTCTACTAACCAGTAATATAGGGATGGTTCCAGCTGGCCTTCTACTACCAGTAATAATAGGGATGGCTCCAGCTGGCCTTCTACTACCAGTAATATAGGGATGGCTCCAGCTGGCCTTCTACTACCAGTAATATGGGGATGGCTCCAGCTGGCCCTTCTACTACCAGTAATATAGGGATGGTTCCAGCTGGCCTTCTACTACCAGCAATATAGGGATGGCTCCAGCTGGCCTTCTAGTTCCAGTAATATAGGGATGGCTCCAGCTGGCCTTCTACTACCAGTAATATAGGATGGTTCCAGCTGGCCTTCTAGTTCCAGTAATATAGGGATGGCTCCAGCTGGCCTTCTACTACCAGTAATATAGGGATGGCTCTAGCTGGCCTTCTACTACCAGTAATATAGGGATGGCTCCAGCTGCCTTCTACTACCAGTAATATAGGGATGGCTCAGCTGGCTTCTACTACCGTAAATATAGGGATGGCTCCAGCTGGCCTTCTACTACCAGTAATATAGGGATGGCCTCAGCTGGCCTTCTACTACCAGTAATATAGGGATGGCTCTAGCTGGCCTTCTACTACCAGTAATATAGGGATGGCTCTAGCTGGCCTTCTACTCCAGTAATATAGGGATGGCTCCAGCTGGCCTTCTACTACCAGTAATATTAGGGATGGCTTCAGCTGGCCTTCTACTACCAGTAATATAGGGATGGCTCTAGCTTGGCCTTCTACTACCGTAATATAGGGATGGCTCCAGCTGGCCTTCTACTACCAGTAATATAGGGATGGCTCCAGCTGGCCTTCTACTACCAGTAATATAGGGATGGCTCCAGCTGGCCTTCTACTACCAGTAATATAGGGGATGGCTCTAGCTGGCCTTCTACTACCAGTAATATAGGGATATGGCTTCCAGCTGGCCTTCTACTACCAGTAATATAGGGATGGCTCCAGCTGGCCTTCTACTACCAGTAATATAGGGATGGCTCTAGCTGGCCTTCTACTACCAGTAATATAGGGATCGCTCCATCTGGTCATCTACGTGAAGCC
>NW_019945501.1:25799-31458 GCF_002910315.2 Salvelinus sp. IW2-2015 | reverse complement strand
TGTGGTGACGATGGGTGGGTATGAGGGTTGAGCTGTATGAGGGTAGGGTGAGTATGATGTGTTAGGTGTAGTATGGGTGGTGATTATGAGGGTTGTGCACGGTATGAGCGATGTTAGGGGGAGGTGAGTATGAGGGGTGAATATGAGGGTGGTTGACGGTGGCATTGTATGGGGGTGAGGGGTGAGTGTGAGTATGATGGGTGAATATGAGGAGTGATGGTGGGCATGAGGGGTGTAGTGATGAGTGGCGTGGTGAGATAGTGGGAGTGAGGGTGAATATGAAGGGGTAAGTATAGGGTGGTGAGTATAGGAGTGAGTATGAAGGGTGAGTATGAGGGGTGAGGCGTGGTATGAGGGGTGAGGTGAGTATGACGGGTGTATATGTGCGCGTGGTGAGTATGAGGTGCGAGGCGTGAGTATGAGGGGTGGGGTGTTAGTATGAGGAGGTGAGTATAGGGGTGAGGGTGAGTATGAGGTCTGAGTATGAGTGGTGAGTATGAGGGAGTGAGTGTGAGTATGAGGGTGAGGGTGAGTCGCTGGGTGAGTATGAGGGGTGAGGGATGAGGGTGAGTATGGAGGCGTGAGTATTGAGGGGTGAGGGTGGCTGAGGTTTGGGAGAGGGAATTTCTTAAACAGAGAGACCAACACCAGCTTCTGTCATTTTTAAGCACATTCCATGTTTTCCTTGTGATTTGGGTGTAACATAAACTCACTCACTTTTGTACATCCCTTGGTCCGTACAATTGACCTTATTTTAGCGCCCCCAAAACGTAATACTTCAGATCAACTGTTAATGTCAATACCCATTGTAAAGCACAATTCTCCCCTTTCCAACAGAATCAATTACATGACCTAAACACTGCCCGTTTTTGCATGATTCAAGAAGGCAATGAGCCCCGTCGGGTCTTTTTAAAAATGCGGTGTGGGAAGCGAAACTAATGCGTGATAGTGAGAAGAGGAGATGTCGTGTGGGAAATTGCTTTTTTTCACTCGATCTGTCCAACTTATCACCTTATCGCCTCTAAAATGTAAATAAAACACTCATTAAAGAGTTGATATAATGTGTCATTACAACCTGTTTGAAGGTTTGTGTTCGAATTTGAATCGGTTTTTAGGCGGTGCTAAAGTGATTTAGAAGTAAACAGCGGCTTTGAGAATGATGATCGCATGCAATGATGACGCAAAAAATGGACTAGGTATCCCCCCTTACCCCCGTCACTGTCCATTTCTTGTTTTTAAAAGATGAAAGAAGTGCTACACCTGGTGGAAAACACTCTGTAAGACAAAATAGTTGCTTTACGCGTGCTGTACGTTACGACATGACACGTCACGATGTAACGGAGGGTCAGTTTTTTCAACTTTTCTCCATTACTATAGAGCCGTTACCATGTCGATCAACGCTTGAATAGGAAACGTAGTTCACACCCCCGATTTTGAAGTCAAACACAGTCGCTACAGTCCCATTCGTTTTCTTTTGTAGCCTCGTTTGAATTGTCGCGGTTGTTGCACATTGTACGGAATGGTGGTGAGTTTATGTCTTTGGCCATGTTGCTTTTCCTCCTGTAAGCTTAACGCATAGTGGTCCCGTGTGGCTCAGTTGGTAGAGCATGCGCGCTTGCAACGCCAGGGTTGTGGGTTCATTCCCACGGGGGACAGGATGAATATGTATGAAACTTTCCAATTTGTAAGTCGCTCTGGATAAGAGCGTCTGCTAAAATGACTTAAATGTTTAATGTAAATGTTCAGTGTTGACGTTTAAGAACTTTACTCTAACCCCATCAGAGTGTATTACAACCAATCACCATTGCGCTCTGGGGCATGATGTGACCAATCAGCGGTTTCTGAGAGAGGACAGAAGGATTTGGTCACATAAGCGCCAGGAGTACTTGGATGTGGGTTGTTAATTACCTCGTTTTTGGGAAAGAGGTTGGTGTGTTTTTCCATGAGTGAGATTCATACCAACACATGCTGAAAATCACCAGAACTTGGATGAATGAAGCCCAGTGTGGTCAGAGTGAACTAAAACATATAAGGTTTTTCCTGTAGAAGACTTGAACCGCCGCGGAGGAATACTTCCCTGGCCAGTACAGTTATGAGACGGCATTAATGAGCAGGTCAGCAGTCAGAGAACTCTGAACAACATACACTCTTCCCTGGCCTTTTAACTCACATGTCTAACTAGTTTATATCTGTATACTGATCCGATTGAGGGAGGGCGATGGAGGGAGCGAGGAAGAGCGAGTGAGAGAGTTAGGGGAGAGAAGAGAGAGGTATGTGGATTCTGTGGGGGCTGGGAATTGCTCAGAATTGGCTCGGATGCCATAAACAACTTAATCTGCTTCCCGCCACGGTGAACCAAATCTAAAACAGTTCCATGCTCGCCTGGATCTGCACGCATGCTCTCCCTTCCTGTCTTCCCATTCCACCCCTTGATTCCGTGCACGCCTGGATAAGGCGCACGATAGTGCTACAGATGTAAAGTAATATAGGGGATGGCTCCAGCTGGCCTTCTACTACCAGTAATATAGGGATGCTCCAGGCTGGCCTTCTACTACCAGTAATATAGGGATGGCTCCAGCTGGCCTTCTACTACCAGTAATATAGGGATGGCTCAGCTGGCCTTCTCTACTTTACCAAGTAAATAGGGATGGTCTCAGCTGGCCTTCTACTACCAGTAATATAGGGATGGCTCCAGCTGGCCTTCTACTACCAGTAATATAGGGATGGCTCAGCTGGCCTTCTACTACCAGTAATATAGGATGGCTCTCAGCTGGCCTTTCTACTACAGTACATTATAGGGATGGCTCTCAGCTGGCCTTCTACTACCAGTAATATAGGGATGGCTCTCAGCTGGCCTTCTACTACCAGTAATATAGGGATGGCTCCAGCTGGCCTTCTACTACCAGTAATATATGGGATGCTCCAGCTGGCCTTCTAACTACCAGTAATATGGGATGGCTCCAGCTGGCCTTCTCTACCAGTAATATAGGATGGCTCCAGCTGCCTTCTACTACCAGTAATATAGGGATGGCTCTAGCTGGCCTTCTACTACCAGTAATATAGGGATGGCTCCAGCTGGCCTAGTTCCCACCATATTGGGATCAGGTGTGTGAGGGAGTGGGAGGTTGTTTGGGGAGCGGGCCGTAAGAGGGTGACAAGGTACTCTGAGTTGGAACCAGCTGCTGGACAGATCTCTCTTCCTGGAACAGGCACTTGTGGGCTCACGCACATACTGGCACTCAGCCTACTTCTAATCCAATTACCAGTAAAACTAAGGGCACGGATAGGACACACACTCACATACAACATACTGTTGTGTGTGTGTGTGTTTGTGATGCCAGAAGAGAGTCCGTTGGCTCAGAGGGGAAGGGCATGCTGACCGATACTCTCCGTTCCCTTCTCTCTGCCAAGACCATTTGAGCCAACAGACATAAACACACACACTCTCTCTCTCTCTCTCTCAAAAGCATATACACACACATCCTGAGAGCTTTACTGCGGCTGCATTCTGAGCCAAGACTACTAAGACTGCTTCTAAGGTCATTCTCAGAGTAGGCCTGGTTCATAAACAACCCCCCTTATAAACTTMTTTCACTCCAATGTTTTTATCTTTGGTTCTGATAGGATACAACATTTGAACTAAGCTCATGAGGCATGTATTAGTTATATTCTTTAAGAATCAACGGGTATACACTGACTATYCCAAATATTAAGAACACCTTACTAATATTGAGTAGCAGCTCCCCATTTTGCCCTCAGATTAGTCGGGACATGGACTCTACATGGTGTTGAAAGCGTTCCACAGGGATACTGTTGACTCCAATGTTTCCCACGCTAATGTCAAGTTGGRTYGATGTCCTTTTATGTGGTGGYCCATTCTTGATACACACGGGAAACTGTTGAGCYTGAAAAACCCACCAGCGTTTCCAGTCTTGACACACTCAAACCGGTGTGCCTGGAACCTACTACCATACCCCGTTCAAAGGKACTTAAYTKTTTTGTCTTGCCCKTTCACCCTRTGAATGGCARACATACACAATCCATGTCTCAATTGTCTCAAYGCTTAKAAATCCTTCTTTAACTTGTCACCTCCCCTTCATCTACACTGATTGAAGTGGATTTAACAGGTGACATCGCTTTTACCTGGATTCACCTGCGCAGTTTATGTCATTGAAAGAGTAGGTGTTCCTAATGTTTTGTACAATCAGTGTATATCATAAATACACACTGAACAAAAATATAACACACCAGAGAGGAGAGATTTTAAATAAGAATGAAAAACAGAACAAACGAACCAAAACAACAAACGAAACATGAAGCTATACAAACGAGTGCTGACAGGCAACTACACATAGACAAGAACCCACGAACACAAAAGGGAAAATGGCTACCTAAATATTTTTTTATTTTATTTTATTTTACCGTTATTTACCCAGGTAAGTTGACTGAGAACACGTTCTCATTTGCAGCAACGACCTGGGGAATAGTTACAGGGGAGAGGAGGGGGATGAATGAGCCAATTGTAAACTGGGGATTAATTAGGTGACCGTGATGGTAGAGGGCCAGATTGGGAATTTAGCCAGGACACCGGGTTAAACCCCTACTCTTACGATAAGTGCCATGGGATCTTTAATGACCTCAGAGAGTCAGGACACCCGTTTAACGTCCCATCCGAAAGACGGCACCCTACACAGAGCAGTGTCCCCAATCAACTGCCCTGGGCATTGGGATCTTTGTTTAGACCAGAGGAAAGAGTGCCTCCTACTGGCCCTCCAACACCACTTCCAGGCAGCACCTGGTCTCCCATCCAGGGACTGACCAGGACCAACCCTGCTTAGCTTCAGAAGCAAGCCAGCAGTGGTATGCAAATATGATCCCAATCAGAGAACAACGATAAACAGCTGCCTCTGATTGGGAACCATATCAGGCCACCATAGACATACAAATACCTAGACCTACAAAACCCTAGAACTACAAAAACCTAGACAATACAAAAACTAGCGTACCCACCCTCGTCACACCCTGACTAACCAAAATTAAACAAAACATAGATATCTTAGGTCAGAGCGTGACAGTACCCCCCCCCCCCAAAGGTGCGGACTCCCGGCCGCAAACCTGAACCTATAGGGGAGGGTCCGGGTGGGCATCTATCCTCGGTGGGCGGCTCCGGTTCTGGACGCAGCCCCCCCTCCTTACGCTGATCCCTCCGCCTTTGTAGAACCGGACCGTGGATCATCGCCGGAGAGATATCTAAGGTCAGAGCGTGACAGAAATAAACAATAAAATGAACAGTAAACATTACACTCACAGAAGTTCCAAAATAATTAAGACATTACAAATGTCATATTATGTCCGCACTACACAGTGTTGCAACGATGTGCAAATGGATAAAGTAAAAAAGGGAAAATAAATGAACATAAAATATGGGTTGTATTTACAATGGTGTTTGTTCTTCACTGGTTGCCCTTTTCTTGTGGCAACATGTCACAAAATCTTGCTGCTTGTGATGACACACTGGTATTTCACCCAGTAGATATGGGAGTTTATCAAAATTAGATTTTTCTTCAAATTCTTTGTGGGTCTGTGTAATCTGAGGGAAATATGTGTCTCTAATATCATCATACATTTAGCAGGAGATTAGGAAGTGCAGCTCAGTTTC
>NW_019945501.1:0-24646 GCF_002910315.2 Salvelinus sp. IW2-2015 | reverse complement strand
ACGCAACAAGTAAAGTGTTGGTCCCATGTTTCATGAGCTGAAATAAAAATTCCCAGAAATGTTCCATACGCACAAAAAGCTTATTTTCTCTCAAATTTTGTGCACAAATTTGTTTACATATCCCTGTTAGTGAGCATTTCTTCTTGCCAAGATAATCCATCCACTGACAGGTGTGGCATATTCAAGAAGTGATTAAACAGAATGATAATTACACAATGCACCTTGTGCTGTGGACAATAAAAGGCCACTCTAAAATGTGCAGTTGTCACATCAGCACAATGCCACAGATGTCTAAAGTTTTGAGGGAGCGTGCAATTGGCATGCTGACTGAAGGAATGTCCACATGAGCATTGCCAGAGAATTCAATGTTATTCACTACCATAAGCTGCCTCCAATGTCGTTTTAGAGAATTTGGCAGAATGTCCAACCGGCCTCACAAACCCTTTGTGTTGGCTGCAGCGGTGCCCCCATGGTGGCAGTGGGGTTTTTATTTTTACTTTACCTAAGGCAAGTCAGTTAAGAACAAATTCTTATTTTCAATGACAGGCCTAGGAACAGTGGTTGGAACTAGTAACTGCCTTGTTCAGGTGCAGAAACAGATTTTACCTGTGTCAGCTCGGGGATTCAATCTTGCAACCTTTCGGTTACTAGTCCAACGCTCTAAACACTAGACTAAATCCGCCCGGGTTAGTGTATAGCCAGGCATAAGTTACGGAAACAAACAAATTGCATTTTATCGATGGCAATTTGAATGCACAAAAATACTGTGATGAGATCCTGAGGCCCATTGTGAGGGCCCTTTTTCTTAAGGTATCTGTGACCAACATAGCATATCTATATTCCCAGTCATGTTAAATCCATAGATTAGGGACTAATTTATTTCAATTAACTTATTTCCTTAAATGCCTGTAACTCAGTAAAATAATGAAATTGTTGTATATTACGTTTATTTTTGTTCAGAATATAAATCCAAAAATGGACGAGACAACTAAGGATTCTAGTTTAGCCCCTTCCCCTTAGGACCTATTCCCTAACTCACTATCCCTTCCCCTAGCCACCCTAAGCCCATACATCTAGCTCCTTCCCCCTAGCACTCCTAACCGATACGTCTAGCCCTTCCCCTAGGACCTACTAACTTTCTCTCATCCTAGCCCATAACCGTTCTAGTCCCTTCCCCTAGCATCCTAGCCCATACGTCTAGCCCCTTCCCCCTAGCACTCCCTACGCCATATGTCTACTAGCCCCTTCCCCTCAGCACTCTAGCAACCTCATGTCTAAGCCCTTCCCGCATCGAGCTCCCTTAGCACCTGAAGTCTAGCCCCTTCCCCTAGCATCCTAGCCCATACGTCTAGCCCTTCCCCCTAGCATCCTACCCATAAGTCTAGCCCCTTCCCTAGCATCCTAGCCCATAGTCTAGCCCCTTCCCTACATCCTAGCCCATACGTCTAGCCCTTCCCTAGCATCCTAGCCATACGTCTAGCGCCCTTCCCCTAGCATCCTAGCCCATATGTCTAGCCCCTTCCCTAGCTCATTCCTAGCCCATACGCTCCTAGCCCTTCCCCTAGCATCCTACCATACGTTAGCCCCTTCCCCTAGCATCCTAGCCCATACTCTAGCTCCTTCCCTAGCCCTAGCCATACGTCCCCTAGCCCCTCCTTCCCCTAGCACTCTAGCCCATAGTCTAGCTCCTTCCCCTAGCACCTAGCCCATACGTCTAGCCCTTCCCCTAGCATCCTAGCCCATATGTTCTAGCCCCTTCCCTAGCATCCTAGCCCATACGCTCTAGCTCCTTTCCCCTAGCATCCTAGCCCATACGTTCTACCCCTCCCCCTAGCATCCTAGCCCATACGTCTAGCCCCTTCCCACTAGCATCTAGCCCATACGTCTAGCTCCTTCCCCTTAGCGCATCCTAGCCCATACGTCTAGCCCTTCCCCTAGCATCCTAGCCACATACGTCTAGCCCCCTCCCAGCATCCTAGGCCCATACGTCTAGGCTCCTTCCCCTAGCATCCTAGCCCATACGTCTAAGCCCCTTCCCCTAGCATCCTTTAGCCATACGTCTAGCCTCCTTCCCCTAGCAATCCTAGCCCATTAGTCTAGCTCCTTCCCCTAGCATCCTAGCCCATATGTCTAGCCCCTTCCCCTAGCTCCTAGCCCATACGTCTAGCCCATTCCCCTAGCACCCTAGCCGATACGTCTAGCCCCTTCCCCCCTAGCATCTAGCCCAACATACTTAGCCCCTATATCCCCTTAGCCACACCTACCTCCTAGGCCCCTCATCTAGACCTTACTGTGTGCAGATATGAAGGAGCGGGTGGGATTCGGTCGTGCCCATGGCCCTGCGCTCTACCCTCAGAGATGATTTCATATTCTGAGTAACCTCTTTAGTCCTGCTCCAGTCTGTATGATGACTCATTCAAAACTGTATTCTATTGGGAGGTTGAATATCTGGATCTCCTTTTTGAAAATGTGCCTCTATATTTGAGATAGTAGTAACTACTCACAATATAACTCGATCAGACTATGGGGCGCTCCATAACTATTTCATTCACAGCCTTTCCCCCTGGGACTGACTATTTGATTCTACTTGACTTTATTTCACACTTCAGAGTAAGCCTTTCTCGCCTCAGAATCAAACACATCTGCTGTAAGAGTCTTATTGATGTTACACTAGTACAGTAACCAAAGCCGTTGTTCCGACCATGAGGTTTGCTCCACTGTGTGTGTGTGTTGTTTGGTGAGTGCTCGTGTGTGCTGTGCGTGCGTGCGTGGCTGTCTGCTGTGTGTGTGTGGTGAAAGTTAGTTTTGATCACGTGGAGCTGATTTACTCCATCTCTCATAGTGACAGAAGGACCCTGTGATCAAACCTCCTTTTAGATCTCTCTCTCTCTCACTCCTCTCTCTCTCTCTCTCTCTCTCTCTCTCTCTCTCTCTCTCTCTCTCTCTCTCTCTCTCTCTCTCTCTCTCTCTCTCTCTCTCATCTCTCTCTCTTCTCTCTCTCTCTCTCTCTCTCTCTTCTCGCTCTCTCTCCTCTTCTCTCTCTCTCTCCTCTGCTCTCTCACTCTCTCTCTCTCTCTCCTCTCTCTCTCTCACCTCATTTTGTGGGCAGTGTGCACATAGCCTGTCTTCTCTTGAGAGCCAGGTCTGCCTACAGCAACAAGGCTATGCTCACTGAGTCTGTACAAGGTCAAAGCTTTCCTTAAGTTTAGGTCAGTCACAGTGGTTAGGTATTCTGACACTATGTGCACAGTGCCCACAAAATGAGGTGGAAACTGAGATGCAGTGCCTTAGACAGCTGTGCCACTAATCCCTCTGTAGGTGATGGCTTTGTTATAGAAGGTTTGGGAATCGCTTCCTTTTAGGTGGCTGTAGAATTTAACGACTCTTTTCTGGATTTTGATAATTAGTGGGTTCTGCTCTGCATGCATTATTCTCTCTCTCTCTGTCTCTCTTGCACACACTCTCACATAGCAGTGCTACAATTCACAACCAATTACTACAAATGAGCGGGTAGACCCTGGGTGTATGTGTGTGTGAGCTTGCGTGGGTGTGTGTGTGGTCTCACAAGCTCTGTCTCACATCTGAGAGAGGAACATTGAAGTCAAAGARGCCTCTCTCTGGGGTGAGGGAATCTCACTGTTAAATTACCCACAAAGTGTAAACTCTGGAACCATCCACTCCATTGAGAAATTATCCCCAGAATCAGAGGGTATGCTTCAGGACTGCTTTGCTAGCGCTGATTGAAACATGTTCCGAGACTCCGCCTATAGCATCGACGAGATAACCACCCCCGTCACCGGCTACATAAAAAAAATGCATTGGCGAAGTTGTATCCACGGTGAGGATTTGCTGCTGCCCCAATCAAAAGCCCTGGATTAACACTGAGGTTGGCGTTAAACTAAAGACCAGGGCTACCTGGTCACACAGAGCTATCATAGACACCGCTGTTGCTACGGCAGGAGGCGGGAATAAGTACAAGAAGTCCTGCTATGACCTCCCCAGTCCTCAAACGAGCAAAAGGACAATATAGGAATAAGGTGGAATCATACTACACAGGCTCCGACACCCACCGCATGTGGGAGAGGCTACAGTTCATTACGGATTACAAAGGAAGACCCAACCGTGATCTGCCCGACGATGCCTCTCTACAGGACAAACTCAATGCATTTTATGCACTCT
Source organism: Salvelinus sp. IW2-2015 (assembly GCF_002910315.2). Classification (NCBI taxonomy): domain Eukaryota; kingdom Metazoa; phylum Chordata; class Actinopteri; order Salmoniformes; family Salmonidae; genus Salvelinus; species Salvelinus sp. IW2-2015. The sequence continues at coordinate 20,467 of NW_019945501.1, read as the reverse complement.
TTGACAACAGCAACATCAAGCCGGGTGTGAGGGCCGTCACCGACCCAGAGGACTGGGTGATCTCGCTCTCCGAGGCCAACGAGGGTCTTTAATCAGGTCAACACCCGCAAGGCTGCGGGCCCCGACTGTATTCCAGGGTGCGTTCTCAGAGCATGCGCAGAACCACTGTCAGGCATATTCACTGTAATTTTTAACCTCTCCTGGTCCCAGTCTGTAATCCCCACATGTTTTAAGATGACCATAATTATCCCTGTTCCGAAGAACTCTAAGGCTTCATGCCACAATAACTACCCCCCTGTAACACTCACTTCTGTAATCATGAAGTGCTTTTAGAGGCTGGTTATGGCTCACATCAACTCCTCCATCCCAGACACCCTAGACCCACTCCAATTTGCATGCTGCCCAAATAGATCCGTAGACGACGTAATCTCAATTTCTCTCAACACTGCCCTCACACACCTAGATAAGAGGAATACCTATATGAGAATTCTGTTCATCGACTACAGCTCAGCGTTCAACACCATTATCCCCTCCAAGCTCATCACCAAGCTTAGGACTCCTCCCTCCCATCCTCAACTGGATCCTGGACTTTCCTGGACCTGCTGCCCCCACTAGGCAACCTGCTGCCCCCACTAGGCAACCTGCTGACCCCACTAGGCTACCTGCTGCATCGAATCTACCTCCATCACTCCAGTATCCCTGCACATGTAAATATGGTATTGGAACTGACTTTTTAAATATTTCCTGTATATAGTATGCTTACTTTACATATATTTATTGTGTTTTAAATATTTTTAAGTAATACATTGTAATTGATTATTGCGTTGTTGGGCTTTCCATTGTTGGGGTTTGTGAGAAAGACATTTAACTSTACTTGTGCATGTGACATAAAAAAAATGAAACTTGAAACTTAAGTGATCGATAGAGAATTGGGGGACTTTGTCTTCATAATGTCATTTTTTTATGAACTGTTTTTACTTTGTCTCCTCAATTTCGTGAAATCAAATTGGTAGTTACATTCTTGTCCTATCACTGCAAGGCCCGTACGGACTCGGGAGAGGCGAAGAGCCATGAGTCCTCCTATCACTGCAAGGCCCGTACAGACTCGGGAGAGGCGAAGAGCCATGAGTCCTCCTATCACTGCAAGGCCCGTACAGACTCGGGAGAGGCGAAGAGACCATGAGTCCTCCTATCACTGCAAGGCCCGTACAGACTCGGAGAGGCGAGAGCCATGAGTCCTTCTATCACTGCAAGGCCCGTACAGACTGCGAGAGGCGAAGAGCCATGAGTCTCCTATCACTGCAAGGCCCGTACAGACTCGGGAGAGTGAAGAGCCAGAGTCCTCCTATCACTGCAAGCCCGACAGACTCGGAGAGGCGAAGAGCCATGAGTCCTCCTATCAATGCCAAGCCCGTACGACTCGGGAGGTGAAGAGCCATGAGTCCTCCTATCACTGCAAGGCCGCTACAGATCGGAGAGGTGAAGAGCCATGAGTCTCCTATCACTGCAAGGCCCGTACAGACTCGGGAGAGGTGAAGAGCCATGAGTCCTCCGAAACATGACCCTTCCAAGCCGCACTGCTTCTTGACACACTGGTCATTTAACCGGAAGCCAGCCGCACCAATGTGTCGGAGGAAATACTGTACAACTTGCGACCGACTCAGCGTGCATGACTGGCATCCTGACTGGTTGCATCACTGCCTGGTACGCAACTGCTCGGCCTCCGACGGCAAGCACTACAGAGGGTAGTGCGTACAGCCCAGTATATCACTGGGGTCAAGCTTCCTGCCATCCAGGACCTCTATACCGGTGGTGTCAGAGGAAGGTCCTAATAATTGTCAAAGACACTCTGCTACCGCACGGCAAGCGGTAGCCAATTCTAGGCCCAAAATCCTTCTCAACAGCTTCTACCCCCAAGCCATAAGACTCCTGAACATCTAATCAAATGGCTACCCAGACTATTTGCATTGCCCCCACCCCCACCCCCCTCGTTTACTGCTACTCTGTTTATTATCTATGCATAGTCACTTTAATCTCTACCCACATTACATATTAACTCAATTACCTCAACTAACCGGTGCCCCCGCACATTGACTCTCTACCCCCTGTATTTTTTATTTTTTATTTTTTATTTCACCTTTATTTAACCAGGTAGGCTAGTTGAGAACAATTTCTCATTTGCAACTGCGACCCTGGCCAAATACAAGCAAGCAGTGTGAACAGACAACACAGAGTTACACATGGAGTAAACAAAAAACAAGTCAATAACATGGGTAGAAAAAAGAATCTATATACAATGTGTGCAAAAGCATGAGGTAGCAATAAATCGAATAATTACATTTAGCAGATATAACACTGGGAGTGATAAATCATCAGATGATCATGTGCAAGAAGAGAATTGTACTGGTGTGCAAAAGAGCAGAAAAGTAAATAAAAAAAAAGCAGTATGGGTGAGTAGGTAAATTGGGTGGGTTAGTACAGATGGCTATGTACAGCTGCAGCGATCGGTTCAGCTGCTCGGATAGCAGATTTTTAAAGTTGTGAGAGGAGATAAAAGTCTCCAACTTCAGAGATTTTTGCAATTCGTTCCAGTCGCAGGCAGCAGAGAACTGGAAGGGAAAGGCGTCCAAATGAGGTTTTAGCTTTAGGGATTCAGTGAGATACACCTGCTGGAGCCGCGTGCTGGCGGTGGGTGTAGCCATCGTGACCAGTGAACTGAGATAAGGCAGCCACTTTACCTAGCATAGCCTTGTAGATGACCTGGAGCCATGGTCTGACGACGAACATGTAGCGAGGGCCAGCCGACTAGGGCATACAGGTCGCAGTGGTGGGTCGTATAAGGTGCTTTAGTAACAAAACGAATGGCACTGTGATAAACTGCATCCAGTTTGCTGAGTAGAGTGTTGGAAGCTATTTTGTAGATGACATCCGCCGAAGTCGAGGATCGGGCAGGATAGTCAGTTTTACTAGGGTAAGTTTGGCGGCGTGAGTGAAGGAGGCTTTGTTGCGGCGAATAGAAAGCGCATTCTTGATTTGATTTTGATTGGAGATGTTTGATATGAGTCTGGAAGGAGAGTTTGCAGTCTAGCCAGACACCTAGGTACTTATAGATGTCCACATATTCTAGGTCGGAACCGTCCAGGGTGGTATGCTAGTCGGGCGTGCGGGTGCAGGCAGCGAACGTGTTGAAAAGCATGCATTGGTTCTACTAGCGTTTAAGAGCAGTTGGAGGCCACGGAAGGAGTGTTGTATGGCATTGAAAGCTCGTTTGGAGGTTAGATAGCACAGTGTCCAAGGAAGGGCCGGAATATATAGAATGGTCGTCTGCGTAGAGGTGGATCAGGGAATCGCCCGCAGCAAGAGCAACATCATTGATGTATACAGAGAAAAGAGTCGCGCCGAGAATTGAACCCTTGGTACCCCCATAAGAGACTGCCAGAGGACCGGACAACATGCCCTCCGATTTGACACACTGAACTCTGTCTGCAAAGTAGTTGGTGAACCAGCAAGGCAGTCATTAAGAAAAACCGAGGCTACTGAGTCTGCCGATAAGAATATGGTGATGACAGAGTCGAAAGCCTTGGCCAGGTCGATGAAGACGGCTGCACAGTAATGTCTTTTTCGATGGCGGTTATGATGTCGTTTAGTACCTTGAGCGTGGCTGAGGTGGCATCCGTGACCGGCTCGGAAACCGGATTGCACAGCGGAGAAGGTACGGTGGGATTCGAGGTGGTCAGTGATCTGTTTGTTGACTTGGCTTTCGAAGACCTTAGATAGGCAGGGCAGGATGGATATAGGTCTGTAACAGTTGGGTCCAGGGTGTCTCCCCCTTTGAAGAGGGGATGACCGCGGCAGCTTTCCAATCCTTGGGGATCTCAGATGATACGAAAGAGAGGTTGAACAGGCTGGTAATAGGGGTGCGACAATGGCGGCGGACAGTTTCAGAAATAGGGGGCCAGATTGTCAAGCCCAGCTGATTTGTATGGGTCCAGGTTTTCCAGCTCTTTCAGAACATCTGCTATCTGGATTTGGTTAAAGGAGAAGCTGGGAGGCTGTGGCGAGTAGCCGCGGGGGGGGCTGTTGCCAAGGTTGGAGTCGCCAGGAAGAAGGCATGGCCAGCCATTGAGAAATGCTTGTTGAAGTCTTCGATTATCACGGATTTATCGGTGGTGACCTGTTACCTAGCTCAGTGCAGTGGCAGCTGGAGGAGGTGCTCTGTTCTCCATGGACTTACAGTATCCCAGAACTTTTGATTAGAGCTACAGGATGCGAATTTCTGCTTGAAAAAGCTGGCCTTTGCTTTCCTGACTGACGCGTGTATTGTTCCTGACTCCCTGAACAGTTGCATATCGCGGGGGCTCTTCGATGCTATTGCAGTTCGCCACAGATGTTTTGTGCTGGTCGAGGGCAGTCAGGTCTGGAGTGAACAAGGCTATATCTGTTCTGTGTTCTGCATTTTTTGAACGGAGCATGCTTGTCTAATATGGTGAGACGTAACATTTAAAGAATGACCAGGCATCCTCAACTGACGGGATGAGGTCAATATCCTTCCGGGGACCCGGGCCAGGTCGATTAGAAAGGCCCTGCTCGCAGAAGTGTTTTAGGGAGCGTTTGACAGTGATGAGGGGTGGTCGTTTGACCGCAGACCCGTGCGGATACAGCAATGAGCAAGTGTCGCTTGAGATCTTGATTGAAGACAGCAGAGGTGTATTTGGAGGGCAGGTTGGTCAGGATAATGTCTATTAGGGTGCCCATGTTTACGGATTTAGGTTGTTACCTGGTGGGTTCCTTGATGATTTGTGTGAGATTGAGGGCATCAAGCTTGGATGTAGGACTCGCCGGGGTGTTAAGCATATCCCAGTTTAGTCACCTAACAGAACAAACTCTAAGCTATATGGGGACGATCAATTCACAAGGGGGTTCAGGCCACAGCTGGGAGCTGAGGGGGCGTAGGCAGCGGGGCAACCGTGAGAGAACTTTATTTTTGAGAGATTATTTAAAATTAGAAAGTCGAACCGTTTGGCATAACCTGGAAAGTATGACAGAACTTTCAGGCTATCTTCTGCGTAGATTGCAACTCCTCCCCCTTTGGCAGTTCTATCTTGACGGAAAGTGTTATAGTTGGGTATGGAAATCTCAGAATTTTTGGTGCCTTCCTAAAGCCAGGATTCGGACACGCAAGACATCAGGATTGGCAGAGTGTGCTAAAGCGGTGAGTAAGGCAAACTTAGGGAGGAGGCTTCATGTTGACATGCATGAGGCCAAGGCTTTTTTCGATCGCAGAAGTCAAAAATGAGGAGTGAACTAGGGGAAACAGCAGGGCCTGGGTTTACCTCCACATCACCGAGGAACAGCAGGAGTAGATAGGGATGAGGCGTGCGGCTAAAGGCTAACCAAAACTGGTCGCCTAGAGCGTTGACGGACAAAGAATAAAAGGAGCGATTTAGGGCTGTAAATAATTCTGGGCATAATGTGCAGACAGGTATGGAGAGTATATAGCCTCGCTATTGTTATTTTACTGCTGCTCTTTAATTATTTGTTATTCTATTTCTTACTATCGATTTTTTACTAACACATAATTTTCTTAAAACTACATGTTGGTTAAGGGCTTGTAAGTAACATTTCCACTGTAAGGTCTACACCTGTCTGGATTCGCCATGGACAAATACAATTGATTGACTGTCATTCTAATCAGAGATGTGAATATTGGAATGCTTATGATCAAAAAGGTTGGACTGGTCTGTAGGAACATTCAGGTGCATGGAAACCGGTGTGTGCTGAAGAGATGAGGGAAAGGGGGAGATACCTAGTCAGTTGTCACAACTGACGATTCAACTGAGAATGGTCTTCCGCACTTTAATCAACCCGTCTTGAATCAGAGCGAGTGGGTGCTGCCTTAATAGACATCCACCTCAAACAAGGGCAGAACGGCAGATTTTTCAACCATGCCACCAGAATTCAAAGCCAGCGAACGCCTTTTGGTACCTTGCACAACGCTCTTACAGTTTTCTCATTTGCTTAACCACAAATTCCTGGAACAACTCACAAGTTTTCTCAAAATCGTCACACCACCAATTTAAAAACTCACACAAAAATGAACTTCGGTACCCATTTCGAAACTTTGCGCTCAGACAACAAACACAAGCTGTCAAAAACCACAACTACCTGATGTTTGTTACACAACTGAGGGATTCATTCAAAAATCATGCTACCAATGTTTAGAAAATCCAGAAATTTTGAACTGAATAAGACTAGCTATCTCAGAAATTCATGACACCCTTGGTAGAGATCAACACAGACACTGACTCACAGGAAACCCTTTCAGGAACACCCTGGAGAGAACTTCAAAAACCTAGATTCCCCGAAACCTCGGACAACCTGGAATCAAACGATGACTATCCGAACCCTTTCAGGAACAACCCTGTAGAGAACTTCAAAACAGACTTGACTTCCATACCCTTTCAGGAACACCCCTGGAGAGAACTTTCAAAACACAGTACTGACTATCAGAACATCTTTCAGAGAACCTCCTGGAGAGAACTCCATCTAAATAAATACCTAATAGGAGTACTACTGTACCATACTCTCTTAGATATATACACTTTCAAACCCTCTTTGGAAGGAACACTCTAACAAAATACGACTTCTCACCATTTCGTGGATAACGGAGAGTTAACTTAACAAACCGTACATGATAGTAATAAAACCTCTTAAATTAGTGGGGTAAGGTAACACTACTGTAAAACAAATTACCTCACAATTAGTGGATAACGGTATACTACTGTAACACAATACCTCTTACATTGTGGATAGGTAACACTCACTGTACCAAATACTCTTACATTAGTGGATAAGGTAGTAACTACTGTAAAAATACCTCTTACATTAGTGGATAAGGATACTACTGTAAAAATACCTCTTACATTAGTGGAAGGTAAGGACTACTGTAACAAATACCTCTTACATTAGAGGATAAGGTAGTACTACTGTAACTAATACCTCTTACATTAGTGGATAAGTAACACTACTGTAACAAATACCTCTTACATTAGTGGATAAGACACTATAAATACCTCTTACATTAGTGAAAATACTTACTGTAATAAATACTCTTACATAGTGGGTAAGGTAACGACTGTACTTACAAATACCTCTTACATAAGATGAACAGGTAGTACTACTGTTGAACAAATAACCCTTCTTACATAGGGATAAGTAGTATACTGTACAAATACCTCTTACATTAGTGGATAAGTAGACTACTGTAACAAATACCTCTTACATTAGGTAGGTAACACTGAGCTGAAACTACCTCTTACATTAGGTGGTAAAGGTGAGGTGAGCTACTTAACAATTACCTCTACCATTATGGAAAGGGGTAAGTAACTACTGTAACAAATACCTACTCTAGCTGGGTAGTAAAGTACCTAACTGTAACAAAAACTCTTACATTAGTGGACTTAAGGTAGTAGTACTGTAACAAACTACTCTTACATTACGTTGGATTAAGGTATACTACTCACTGTAACAAATCCTCGTACATTAGTGGATATAGTAGTACTACTGAAACAAAGTACCTCTTACATATGTGGATAAGGTAGTCTTACTACTTAACAAATACCTTCTTACATTATGGATTAAGGGTACACTACTGTAACAAATACCTCTACTATTACGTGGGCGGTAAAGGTAGTACCGTGACTGTAGACAAATACCTGCTTACATTTAGTGGATAAGGTAGTACTACTGTAACAAATACCTCTTACATTAGTGGATAAGGTAGTACTACTGTAACAAATACCTCTTACATTAGTGGGTAAGGTAGTACTACTGTAACAAATACCTCTTACATTAGTGGATAAGGTAATACTACTGTAACAAATACCTCTTACATTAGTGGATAAGGTAACACTACTGTAATAAATACCTCTTACATTAGTGGATAAGGTAATACTACTGTAATAAATACCTCTTACATTAGTGGATAAGGTAATACTACTGTAATAAATATATTTTACATTAGTGGATAAGGTAATACTACTGTAATAAATATCTCTTACATTAGTGGATAAGGTAATACTACTGTAATAAATATCTCTTACATTAGTGGATAAGGTAATACTACTGGATATYCTGTTTTGGTCAAAAACCTGACCTTTGAAATGTCCCACTGACAAAACATGTAAGGAGGAGTCCATGCACAGTAAAATACCCAATTCCCAAAAGKTTTATTTCCAAATGCAGCAAATGTACAGGTTACTKYGCATCAGCGTTCTCATCGTCTCAGGTCTGGGTCAGGCCATAATGTCTCATCAACGTCACACATTATGTTTGCTCTTGTCAGGCAGTGTGGGAAAAATGCCCTTTTGTGCCTTAGAAAACRCTGGATAGACTCCACAGACACATCACCACAGGCGTCCACCATTGCCTCCAGGAGGTTTTGCTGTSTGTAGGGMTTGCAGTCATACACTCTCCACCGCCATGTTGAGAAAATTCCTCAATCGGATTCAGAAATGGGGAATATGCTGGCAAAAAAAGAATGGTGAACCTGGGGTGGTCATTYAACCAGGCGCGAACCAGAGCAGCCCGATGGAAACTCACGTTAACCCAAATGACAACATATTGGGCTTGCTCTGGTTGCCCTGGCTCCCCTTCCTGTTGAAGAGTGTTATTGTGCAGCTGATCTAGAAATTGAAGGAGTTGTGCCGTGTTGTACTTTGACATGGCGGTGGAGGACGCCACAATTGCTGATGGCTGCACATAGGGTGACGTTTCCTCCCCTCTTGGCAAGAACCTGTATGATGTCACGGTGACCAATGGATGTTTGCACCCCCCCCCACCCCCCCCCCCCCCCCTTTCTTAGATGCATTTTTGTTAGATTAACCCTTGCCTCGTCACATGAAGATATATTCCTGTGGGGGTCATCCAGCTCAAAGATTCTCTACAGAAGTAAAAAAAAACACACACTGTACTTCAAATACAGTACTGTACTGTAGTACTGTACTGGAATGAAAGATTYTGTACTGCAGTTACTGTAACACATTACTATACAGTACTGTATTGATATGSTGGAGAGATGGGCCATACTCTACATACTGTAAAAGTTATATACAGTATAGCAATTACCTGCACATATTGGAATCGTTGCTCCTTAACTCTGTTTGAATTCCGTTCAAAAGGCACACGTTACAGCTGCTTTGTCCATAMTTGGTTCTTCTGAAGGATCCGGTCAATGGTGGAAATGCTGTCAATTCCTTGGAAGACTACCTGGTCTTCAACTATTTGGGTTTGAATTTCCCTCAAACGGATGGCATTATTGGCAATCACCATATTCACCAGGGCAGTCTCCTGCTCAGCTGTGAGAAGTCTCCGCCTAACCTCCAATAGATGGCCGCCTCTCAGTTCTGCAAAAATGAAATTTGACCATTACTGACCTATGGTCGTCCATTACCGTGGTAAAAACTACACTGAGAACAAAGTGGAGATTCAGTCTATATGCACTACAATATTACATGTATCACAGTAACAACAAGGCAAATGACCTGTTTTCCCTTATGAAAGTATGGTCCATGGACACAACTGTGTAACGGCTTAGGTTGMGTTSCACTAGCTGTCCAGCTTCTCTCATAGTCCTCCCATGTATGAGCACATGATGAACTAGGGRGGCACGGATTTCATCTGAGATTACTTGTCTTTGTTGTTGTTGTTGTTGTCCTCTTCCTCTCTGTTGTCTTGCAACTTCGGGCATTGTTAGGATCCATTGTTCAAAAGCACATGGACATGCCTCCAGGCCCTATTTATTGATACTGCAATTCTGATTGGTGTGTTAAAAACTTCTTAGGGCTACGCGGACTTCCGGTGAAACTGGAGGGCGCACAAATCAAATAAATAATCATAAAGATTATGGATAGTCAACATTTAGGTACATATAAGTGTCTTATATCGGCTGAAAGCTTAAATTCTTGTTAATCTAACTGKARTGTCCGATGTACAGTAGCTATTACAGCAAAAACATGCCATGCGATTGTTTGAGGACTCATTCAACATGCAGAGAAAGGAATCCGAAAATCTACCCCTAAACTTTGTTTCAACAAGTCAAAATATGTTTCTATTCATTCCTCAGATACCCTAAAATGTAATCAAACTATAGTATTTCTTACAGAAAGAAGTATGTTCAATAGGAAAATAAATTTTAGCATGGGCGTACTGTCTTCATGGCGCACGCAAACACGAATTTCCAAGACTGTGTCTCTGTACTAAAACGGATATTTCTTATTCGTTTTTGAAGTTACAAGCCTGAAACATTGAACAAAGACTGCTGACACCCTGTGGAAGCCATAGGAATTGCATCCAGGGAGCCAGGGAGCTATTTTCAATATGACCTTTTACTTGCCTTTCTAAGAGGATGGTCTCTCAACAAACCAAAKAAATCAGGTTGGTTTTTCTTAGGATTRTCTCCTACCATATCTATTGTGTTATATTCTCCTAAATTATTTTAACATTTCTACAAACTTCAAAGTGTTTTATTTCCAATGGTACCAATTACATGCATATCCTGGCTTCGGGGCCTGAGCTACAGGCAGTTTACTTTGGGCACGTCATTCAGGCGGAAATGGAGAAAAAAGGGGCCTAGCCCTAATTAACAATTTTGAGGCTTAGTGTTTGCACCTGGAGAAAGGTGTGCTGTTTCAGTTGAGTTTGTGATGACTTGAGTTAATTATATTGAGAGCATGTGTTTGCTGAATGAGTATATAGTGCAATGATTGATTTATTTGGCCACTTTTGTGTAAAGTTTTGCAGAAAGTGTTTTGAATATTGAAACTTGTGGAAACAGGTGAATAGTGTTTATGGTTATGGGAAATATGTGTGTTTTTGGGAATGACGTAAGGGTATGGGTTTTTGTGCTACAGGAACCAGTTTTTGTGTTTAAGTAATTGAGAAAAACTATAACAGCTAGGTTACCTGCTGCCCATAAGGGAGAATAAGGAAACAGGGAAAGAGGATGTTTGGAAGGAGACGGCGAGGCTGGGATTTAGACTGGGATGCATTGTAGTGAATGGTAATGTTTGAGATGTGAGCCTAATTCCGTGCCACAGGGAAGGAATCTGTTTTTCCTGAATCCAATAACAGTGATCCAAGGGGCTTGGGAATGTTTGGAGTTCTGAGTGAACCAATCAAACAGCAGGGTTTACAACGCATACTGCTTCATCCTGTTACCACTCTCTTTGTTTCTCTCTCTGTCACGCACGCACCCACGCACCGCACGCACGCACGCACGCACGCACGCACGCACGCACGCACGCACACACACATATATATATATATATATATAAGAAAATGCATACACACACAAATATACACATGCACATACACACGCACACTCAGAGAGCTCTAACACAGTGAGTCTCAAGTTGACACACAACAGGAAGTTGACACAATCATCTGAAAAGCTATGGTTTATTCAAAGCATAATCTCTAAAAGTGAATATGAATCTGCTATTACAACCTGGCTACATAGGAATGTACAGTTGATATCTCTCTATTCATCTAATATTCAAATACATTACAGAATGATCACAATACAACATTCATTAGAAGTTGATAAATACAACAAAATGTTGAGGTGGTCACATGATGAGCTGTGTTGCAATTTATTTAAACACCATATTTAAGATGAAACTGAATAAAAACAAGACACATTCTCCGTTATAAAAGCAACAGCCCATGGATATTTCACTAACAGCTGTAACACACTGAGAACATAATGTACCATGAACATAACACCAGCGCCATAAGAAATAGTTAACAGATTATTACAACAATACTAAGTAGAGAATGTGTATAAAGTCCACTGTTGAGTGGACAGAGAGTGGACTGGCAGGGAAGAACTGTACTGGTGGACTGGCAGGGAAGAACTGTACTGGTGGACTGGCAGGGAAGTTACACCTGTACCTGAGATGGGAACTGGAGAGGAAAGAACTGTAACGGTGGGACGGACATGAGGAACGGAACACTGTACTGAGTGGATACTGGCAGGGAAGATACTCGTATGGCAGGCACTTGGTAGGGAAGAACTGTACTGAAGTGGAACTGGACAAAGGGAGAACTAGTACTGGTGAGACTGGCAGGAAAGTACTGTACTGGTGGACTGGCGGGAAGGAAACATGTAACTAAGATGGATGGCGAAAGAACTGTCTGAAGTGGCTGCACAGAACGTACCTGTACTGAATGGAAACTGGCAAGGAAGTACTGTACATGGTGGGACTGACAGAGAAGACAATAGATAACATAGAGTGGAACTGGCAGGAAGAAACTGTACTGGTGGGCTCGACGACAGGGAAGACACTGTACTGAGTGGACTAAGGCAAGGGATAGTACTGTACTGGTGGACCTGGCCAGGGACAGAAGCTGTACTGGTGGACTTGGCCAGGGAAGAAACATGACTACTGGATGGACCTGAGGGAGTACTGTACTGGCTGAGACTGGGCAAGGAAAGTACTGTACTGGGTGGACTAGGCAGGGAAGCTACTGTACTGGTGGACTGGCATAGGAATACTGTTACTGGTGGAACTGCAGGGAAAGACTGTCTGTGGACTGGCAAGAAAGTACTGTACTGTGGACTGCAAGGAAGTACTAATACTGGTGGACTTGGCAGGGAGTACTGTACTGGTGGAACTCGGCCGGGAGAACTGTAAACTGAGTGGACTGGCAGGGAAGAATGATACTGGTGGACTGGCCAGGAATAACTGACTGGTGGACTAGGCAGGGAACTACTGTACTGCGCTGCTGGCGGAAGACATGTACTGTGGAAGGGCAGGGAAGTTACTGTCACTGGGGACTCGGCAGGAAAGAACATGTACTGGCTGGACTGCTGGGGAGTTACTGTACTGGTGGACTAGGCAGGAAACTGTACTGAGTGGGACTGGCAGGCAAGACGTACTGAGTGGACTGAGCAAGGGAAAGAACTGTTACTGCGTGGACTGGAGGGAAGTACTGTACTAGGTGACTGAGCGGGAAAGAACTGTACTGGAGAGACTGGCCAGGGAAGGTACTGTACTGGTGGACTGGCAGGGAAGAACTGTACTGGTGGACTGGCAGGGAAGAACTGTACTGGTGGACTGGCAGGGAAGTACTGTACTGGTGGACTGGCAAGGAAGTACTGTACTGAACAGAGAATGGACGGGCAGGGTAGTACTCTACTGTGTTACAGACTCTGTGGTAAAGCCTTGTAAATGTGATTGGTTAAATGTGGGAAACATGGGAGTTGTAGTCAGGGAAGAAGAGACAACAGAGAGAGAAAGAGAGAGATGCAGAGGAAGAGGTGATGGATAAAGGGAGAGAGAAATAAAGAGAGAAAGAAGGACGGATATATTGGGGCGAATCATTTAACAGAAGTAGCTAACCCAGAGCCGCGAAGTGTGTGTGTCTTCGTTAGCTCTGTCTCCATGGTTACACAGACAAGGCTCCGAGTCGCCTTGAAGGTGACCTTGTCTCTGATAAAAACCCACAGGCACAAATAAACGCACACTTACACAAACACACAAACACACACAGCACACAAGGCTGCTGAGAGGAGGACGGCTCATCATAATGGCTGGAATGGAGTAAATGGAATGGTATCAAACACATGGAATACATGGAAACCATGGAAAACACGTGTTGGAAGTGTTCCATACCATTCCATTGATTCTGTTCCAGTCATTACCACAAGCCCATCCTCCCCAATTAAGGTGCCACCAACCTCCTGTGACACACACACACTGCACACTAACAAGAGGAGAAACTTTTTGCACCTCAGAGACTATCTTGCACTGACTCACCACACATCGAATCCAATCCACGTGCGCACGCACGCACGCACGTACAATATTCGTGCTACAGTGTTGAGGGAGCTAGCGGGTAAGCATTTCACTGCACCTTTTATACTTGCTGTAAACTGTGTGACCAATAACATGTGATGTTTTATATGATTTGGAAGAGGAGGGAGAGCTCCTACACGCTTCCTGGATTCTCCCCAACAATACAAAAATACTTCTCATGTCCAGTTTACACATGCAGGAGGCCAGTGGAATGGATTACTGTTGTTCGCATTCTGTCCACATCTGGGAGGAGTGTGTAGTGGTGGAGGAGTGTGTAGTGGTGGTGGAGGAGTGTGTAGTGGTGGAGGAGTGTGTAGCAGTGGTGGAGGAGTGTGTCGTGGTGGAGGAGTGTGTAGTGGTGGGGGAGTGTGTAGTGGTGGAGGAGTGTGTAGTAGTGGTGAGGAAGTGTGTCGGTGGTGGAGGAAGTGTGTGTAAGTGGTGGAGGAGTTGGTAGGGTGGAGGAGTGTGTCGTGTGGGGAGTGTGTCGTGGATGGTGGTGTGTAGTGGTGGATGAAGTGTGTAGTGGTCGCAGAGGACTGTGTAGGGCCTGAGGACTGTGTAGTAGTTTGGTTGGAGTGAAGTATGTGTAGTGGTGGAGGGATGTGTAGCTCTGGTGGAGGGAGTGGCTGTTAGTGGTGGAGGAGTGATGAGTGGTGGTGGAGGAGTGGTTGGTAGTGGTGGAGGAGTGTAGTGTGTGTGAGGAGTTGTGTTTGTGGTCGGGAGATTGGAGGAGTGTGTAGATACGTGGTGGAGGTTGTTGGATGTAGTAAAGGATTGTGGGGGTTGGGTATTTGCGTAAGATGTGGATTAAGTAGTTGGTGGAAGGATGTTGTGTAGGTGGGGTGGAGGAGGTGTGTAGTAGTGGTGGGAGGAGTGTGTTGTAGTAGGTTGGAGGAGGCTATGTTAGTAGTGGTGCGAGGACGCATGTAAGTGGTGAGGAGTGTGTTGATGCGTAGAGGGAGTGATGTAGTGGTGGGAGGAGTGTGGTCGTTGGTGAGGATTGTGTAGTGGGTGGAGGAGGTGTTGTAGTGGTGGCAAGGAGGTGGTGTAGTTGGTGGAGGAGTGTGTAGTGTGAGGAGAAGTGGTTCGATAGTAGAGGTGAATGTCGAGTGTTTGTTTCGGTTTGGTGTGAGGAGTGGGTGTAGTGGTGGGGGGAGTGTGTAGTGGTGGAGGAGTGTGTCGTGGTTGAGGAGTGTGTATAGTGGTGGAGGAGTTGTGTATAGTGGTGGAGGAGTGTGTAGTGAGGTCGAGAGGTGTGTGATGTGGTGGTGAGTGTGTCGATGGTGGAGGAGTGTGGTAGTGTGGAGGAGGTGGTAAGTGGTGGAGGAGTGTGTTGTGGTGGAGGCAGGTGTTGTAGTGGTAATGGAAGTGTTGTAGCTGGTGAGGTATTCTAAAAGATTTGAAATAGGAAGAGGCAGTGTCGCCGCCCTGCCAGAGTTTTAATTGGGGGACTGGTGTCACAAGGAAGCTTCTGATTGTGTAGAGATAATCAGTCTCGCTAATGGATGAATGTGGCTTCGACAGACAGTTAAGATGCTTTCATCTATATTAATATGTAAGCTCCTAGAAGAGAGAGATGTAGAGTGAGAGATGAGAAGAGAGAGAGAACGAGAGAAGTGAGAGTAGAGAAGAGAGATGAGAAGAGAGGAAAAAACAATAAATTAATTTTATTGTAGTAATTTTTGTGGACTGTAGAGTGTATTTTTGTGTATTTTTGTGGCTGTTGGGTGTTATTTTTGTGTAGATGGTTTTTCATTTTTGGGATGAGTGAGTGTATTTCTTGCTGGCTGTGCGTGTATTGTTGTGTATTTTGTGGCTGTGAGTGTAATTGTTGTGGCTGTGAAGTGTTGGTCGTTCAGTAGTCATCAGTGTGACCGTTGGGGACACACACAAACACACACACACACATGGAGGTCAACAGAAGACACATAAACATCCCTCATGGGTTGATGTGCAGTGACACATCTGCATCTTCTACTATTGGCACTGTGTTGTAATGAGACTAAATACATACAATCCCACGTTATATGTTGGTGTGGGGGTTCTGTGAACGAAGCTTCAGGGTTTGCGGTGGACTATGGGTTTTAAAAAACAAGTCAGGAGAGGAAGGGTAGTGATCCAACTCTGAGAAAGTTAATGAGAGGGGAAATATACAGGATAAAAGTCTACCAGTCTGATTTTAGAACATTTCAAGCTCCAAATGCTGCTTTGCCAGCGAGACACCACACACACACACAACACACACACACCACACACACACACACACACCAAACACACACAACAGTTCTTCTCAGGACATGGGGTGAGTTGGGGCAGCAGAATTAATTAGTTGAATATTAATCTTCATGAAGGATTCTTTATAGCTTGCCAGCAGGAGTGTGAATTAGTGTAGTCTACAGCAGACTTTACTCTCTAAGTAACATCTTACATTACACACGCAGACAGAGAGAGAGGAGAGCGGAGAGAGACAGAGAGAGAAGAGGACAGAGAGAGTGAGAGAGAGGAAGAGACTCTTTATACTCTTGTAATAGGGTTATATCACCACAAATAATACAGATATAAAAATAAACACCATTCAGAATGGGTTATGTAACAGAGGGGGGCTTTATCCTAAAAGGCAGGCACATTGAAGGTCACACACACACACCTCAAAAGCACACTATCTCAAAGCACACAACACACGTATCCAAAGACACAACACACAACACCGCTCAAAGACTAACACATCTCAAAGCAGCTCACACACGTATAAG
This sequence comes from Salvelinus sp. IW2-2015, assembly GCF_002910315.2. NCBI lineage: Eukaryota > Metazoa > Chordata > Actinopteri > Salmoniformes > Salmonidae > Salvelinus > Salvelinus sp. IW2-2015. The sequence goes on along the minus strand of NW_019945501.1, from coordinate 3,855 downwards.
CACACACAACACACATTCAAAGTTCTTTCTAAAAAAATCAGTCATTTGCGGTTTCCATAAGGAGTGAAGAGAAACACGTAGGTTATGGAGTTTTCGGGAGATGGACCTGACAACAGCCATGGAAGGCCATGAGAACTTGTCTTATGTTTGACACCATCTCTACACCACTTCTATAACCTCACCATACAACATCTATAGCAATGTCTATAACACTCCATAAGCCACTCTCTAATAGCACTGTCTATAGCACTGTATATTAGCACTCCATACACACTCCATACACATGTCTATAGCCTCATACACAAAACTCATACACACTTTATAGATGTCTATAACACTTCGCCAATACAGCACTCTCTAAATAGCATGTCTATAACACTCATACACCACTCCATCACCGGCCACAGAGACATCACTCTCTACACACTGTCCATAGCATCCATACACCATCTCACACACTGGTCTATATACACTCCATAACCATCTCTATAGACGGGTCTCATAACATCGCATAACCACTTTCTATGAGCATGTTCCTTGAACTCACATCACACTCATAACACACTTTACACGGGATGCCATAGCACTCCATACACCACTCTCTACATTCCACTTGTTATAACACCATACAAACTCTCGATAGCACTGTCTATAACACTCCATACAGGCCATCTCTATAGCAGTGTCTATAACACCCATAACATCATGTATAGAATGTCTATAACACCATAACACGCTCTCCTAACAACTGTCTATAACTCATACATCCTCTCTCAGCCTGTCTATAACACTATACAGCAACTCTCTACAGGCACTCGCCTACACACTCCATACACCACTGTATAACATCCATACACAATCTCTAACACTGTCTATAACACTCCGACACAACTCATAGACCAACTGATCTATAGAACTCCATACACCACTTCTCAGCTGGCTTAGCAACATACAAATCTTAGCACCACTTCTATAACAGGCCATACACTATCCATACACATGTCCATAGTTCATCATACACGACTCTCTATATGCACTTCCATTACACCCTACTCTACAGCGTCTCTATAGCTAATCATGCCACATCTCCTACACCACTGTTATAGCACTCCATACACACTTGTAACACTGTTATAAACTCCATACAACATGTCTACATCAGCTGTTATAACATCCATAAACATCATACAGCACTCTCTATAGGGGACTCTCTACACCATGTCCTAGACTCCATACACCACTCTCTCACGCCTGTCGCATAGCACTACATAACACTCTCTAGCACACTCTCTATAGCACTCATACACACTCCTACACCATCTGTTCCATAGCAACTCCATAACATCTCTACACACTGTCTATAACCTCATACACACTGTCCATAGCATTGCCATACACATCTCACACCACTTGGTCATATAACACTTAACACCATACACCATGGGTTAATAACACTCCACCCACTGGGTTCTATAGCACTCCATACACGGACAGTCTATAGCATCCATACACACTGGCATAGCTCATACACCATCCTACACACGGGTCTTAACTCATCACGACTCATACACACTGTATAAAACTCATACATCTCTAACATGTCTAAACATGCATAACCACTATCTACAGCCACGACCACACACCATGCTTAACATCCTCTATAGCACTCATAACATCTTCTACAGCCACTCTTAACACTCCATAGTAAAACACACTTCCTACAATGGTCATAGATCCATACACCACTCTCCTACACACTGTTATAAATCCATACACATCCATAACCATGACTATAACTCCTACACATGTCTATAGCCTCCATACACCAAGTCTATAGCACTCATACACACTGGGTCTATAGCCCTCATACCATCTCTACACCACTGTTAATAACACCATACAAACTGTCTATACTCGATACAACTCCATACACACTGTCTATAACTCCTACACACTGTCCTATAATCATACAGCGCCTCTTACACCACTGTCTAATAACTCATACACATTTCTACAGCAACTCTACACCATCTGCTACACTGTCTATAGCACTCCATACGCACTCTGCTCTAACCATGTCCATAGCTCATAACACTCTCTACATACATCTTACAACCAGTCTCTATTAGCACTCATAGAACTCCTATAGATCATACAGACTGCCATACACAATGTCTATAGCACTCCATACACACTCTATGAAGCATGTCTATAGGCACTCATACCGACTGTCTATAACACTCATACACCATCATACACCACTCTCTATAGGCACTCAATACCCAACTTCATACACACTGTTATAGCATCCATACACCATGCTCTATAGCACTGTCTAAGACTCCATACCACTCTTAATAGACTCATACCCACTCATTACACCAGTCTCTATAGATCCATACACATTGTTCTATAGCACCATACACAGAGCCATACACCATTTTGACTGTAAGATAGCATCTATACACAAATTCTCTATAGCACTGCATAACAGTTAGTAGATAGCATCATAACCACTGTCTATAGCATCCATACGCACTCCATACAACTCTCTATAGCACTCGTACACAGCTAACCATGGTCTTAGCGTTTAGCCATACACAGCAGAACTCTATAAACTTCTAAGATCAAACTCTCTACAGACTCCCTACAGCATCTGCCTGCACTTCGACATCATCTTTTAATACTCTACACCATCTCTACAACCATCTTACACCTCTTTACACTCTCTACACCACTCTAACACTCTCTACATTTCTCGTACATCACTCTACAGCTAACTTCACAGCACTCGTTAATCACTCTTAAGCACTCTCTACAGGCTCTTACATACTTTACATCGACTACACAACTTTCCTACGCCGTTCTTTACACACCTCTAAGCACCATCATCGCTACTACACCATCTCTATAACTCATCCAACATACACACTTGTTATAATCATACAATCTAACCACGGATCTATAACACGTCATAATGCGATCTCTACAGGCACTCATACACACTCCATACACATGGGTCAAACATCATAACACTCTTAACCATGGGTCTTATAAACTCTCACCACCACAGTCCATACACCACTGGTTATAACCTGCAATACACTCTCTACACCTGTCTATAACACATACAACATCTCGTACAACCATGGGTCTATAACACGCCATTACACTACTCCATACACACATCTCTAATAGCACTCCATCACCATTCTACACACTGTCCATGCATCCAACACCCCACTCTCTACATCTCTTAGCATCATACACATTTATAGGATGCAATACACCCTCTCTACCAACTGTCTATAGGATCCACACCTCTCTACACAGTGTCTAACCATACACTCTTACACATGTCTATAAAACTCCACAACATCCATACAACTCTCTATGACCCACCATGCCATAGCACTCAATCACCACTCTCTACACACTGGTCCATAGGATCATACACCTCTCTACACACTCTCTATCGCATACCTGAACCATCTCTATAAGCACTCCCCATCACCACTCCTATACGACATGTGAGCACGCCATACACATCTCTCACCATGTCAATAACTCATACACACTGTCCATAGGGCATGAGCCATACGACAATGTTATACATCCATACACCACATAACTACTGTTTATACACACTTAACACTCTTACACCTGGTTTATAATTTCATACACTCTACAGACAACCATCTCTACACCACTCTATAGCTCTACACATCCTACACATCTCTATAACTCCATACATCATAACCACTGTCCTAGACATACATCCATCTCTACACACTGTTATAACACCATAACACTCCCACACACCTTGACTATAAATCCATACACACTGTCTATGCA
>NW_019945500.1:56161-71249 GCF_002910315.2 Salvelinus sp. IW2-2015 | reverse complement strand
TCAAGCGTAGCTAGGTTAAACTACTGCTGTGGCAGGACACCAGTGAATCAGGCGTGGTAGGTTAACTGAACTGTGTGGCCAGTGACAACAATGGAAATCAAGCATAGTGCAGGTTAAACTGACGTGTTGCATACAACAGATGGAATCAGCGTGTAGAGATTACTGACTGCTGTGGCAGTACCACAGTGAATCAGCGTTGGTAGTGTTAACGACATGATGTGCGGTACACAGACGGAATCACGTAGGTAGGTTAACTGACTGCTAGTGACACCAGGCGAAATCAAGCGTGTATAGTAAATGACCGTTAGCATGACACGAGTGGAAATCCAGCGTGGCTAGGAACATGACTGTATGCAGAAATGACACCAGTGAATCAGCGTCGGAATAGGTTAACGGATTGTGTGCAGGACACAGTGAAATCAGCGTGCAGGTTAACTGCACCTGGCACGTGACCACAGGACATCAGCGTGGCCAGGCTTAAACTGCCGTACCTGTTAGCAGTGACACAGATGGAATCCAGCGTGTAGGTTAACGGGACTGCAGTGACACAGATGAATCAGCGTGTAGTTAACTACTGCAGTGACACAGATGGAATCAGCGTAGGTATAGGTTAAACTGTACTGCGAGTGACACAGTGAAATCAGCGTGAAGGGTTAAACTGGACTGCAGTGACACAGTGACACAGACAGTGGATAAGTTAACGACTGCCAGTGACACCAGTGGAACTCAGCGTGGTAGGTTAACGACTGCCATGACACAGTGACGAAATCAGCGTGGTTAGGGGGTAAAAACAAACCCTTATTGACTTGCAGTGACAACAGTAAAATCAGCGCCCCCTGTAAGCGTAACGAACTGGCATGACACAGATGGAACTCAGCAATGGCAGGTAACTGACTGCAGTGACACAGTGGAATCAGCGTGGTAGGTTACTGACTGGCAGTACACAGTGAAATCCAGCGTGGCAGGTTAACGACTAGCAGTGACACAGAGTGAATCAGCCATGGCAGGTTAAAACAAACGTTGGGGGGGAAGGGCGGGAACTGGCAGATGGGGGGACAACCATGAATCAGCGTGGTAGGAAACTGACTGCAGATGACACAGCTGGAATGAGACTGGGTAGTTAACTGAACTGCAGAACCAGTGGTCTCCTAGACGAAGTGGCAAGAGTTACAATGGACTATCTTGGCTAAATAAACAAAATTAATGAAATTAAGCTCTTCATGGATGCTGATTACAGTCCGTCTCTTCTCCCTTGGACAGTCTTTGCAGCTCTGAGGGCTGTAGCAGCCTACCCTATACGTGCCTGGATTAGGTATAGGGTGGACCTGGCCTCTTCATCGTGTCGTAGTTAATTGCTAAGAATGTCCAGGAGTCACCCTTCTTCTTGTGGCTGTCCAGCGTTGCTGTGTTCAAGTTTCTCTTTTGGTTTGATGTGTGTTGTAGTGTGGTGTTGTTTGTTGTGTTGTTGTTTGTGTGTGTGTGTTGTTTGTGTGTGTGTTGGTCAGGTACAAGAAGCAACTTGTATCTTTCAGCTCCCAATTACATGGCCAATAAATTTATCGACCCGACTCCGAGACAAAAAAAATCTGATTCAAACATCCTCAAAAAAACAGGAAGGGAGGGACATGAAACCTGAAAGATTGTTTGTGGCAGACTTTTACATCCATACTCAGAATGGAGGAGACACCCACAGGCTGCCCTGTGGTTTAATGGAGTAGGGATATTTGAACCAGAGACAGGGTGGAATGATTTATTGGTCTCCAAGGTACAATACACTATTGTTGAACCTACTAAAGATAAGATTGTCTGTTTCTAGTAATGTGCTTTCTCTCCTCATTCTGGAATAATGTTAGCTCCTATCCGCAAAGACTGAATTAAAAAAAAATTTTTTTAGCAAGACAACATTCTTTAACTTGAGAGTTTTTATATTGAGAGACATTTGGTTATTAAAGACAAGGATACCTGAACAGCTAGGTGGTAGCTAACTGCAGCTCTAGGATGATAAACCTAGTGGTGTATGTACAGCTTGCTAGTCTAGTGCTGATTAAACCTAGTGGTGTGAATACCTTCATAGCCTGCTTTTGATAAACCTAGGGTAGTGTAGTAGCTGCTAGCCTAGCTTGATAACTCTAGTGGTTGTTATACGTAGCCTTGTCATAGCTAGTGCTGATAAAACCTGACGTGTGGTGTATACTAGCTTGCTACTAGCTGCTTGATAAACCTAGTGGTGTGTGCTAGCTGGCTAGCCCTAGCTTTGATAAACCTAGTGTTGTATAGCTAGCTTGCTTAAGCCTAGCGCTGGAAACGTGTGATTAATAGCTTGCTATCCTAGGCTGACTAGGTTGGACTAGCATTGTACCGTAGCTATTGACCTAAGTTGAACCATGCTTGCTAACTAGTGTCGATCAGGCCTACCTAGCATTCTTAGAGCGGCAAGTACATAGAGAGCGTGGGAAATCAAACAACTTTGTGCCATAGTTTAAGCATATAAACCTAGTGAGCAGCCGAGTGCGTACCATATTTCACCGAGCTATATCTGCCTAGAGGCCGTCTAACCACTTTGGGCAAGTCATTAGTGCTGCTTTTCCGCCAATCGCTTGAAAACAAGCGGCAAATTTAATGACAGCCTATAGGAAGTTGTAAGACCCTCAAAAAGCAGTCTTATAACGGTAAACAGTTGTGAAAATGGCATCATGGATTTTTGAGATGAAATTGCGCTAATCCAGCCATTGACCATGTAGCCTGAAGGAGATTATGTTGCCTTTGTGTGCTGTTAATGTCAGACTTATAAAAAATAAATAGAACCGATTTATCAAGAGCTAATTTTAGAGCATTGCTTAGGTGTCCTTTTTGTCCTGCCATTGTAAGTAGCCTATGAATAAAGGGCTTTTAAATAGGTCTACCTGAGAGGCTGATAATATTTAGAGGTTTTTGCCCTTTCATTTTCAAGGGAAATGTTAGCTGTAAAGACATTTGAACCTGCCACAGCGCCATGAACGAGAGAAAGATTATGTATCATGCTTTTAACCCATCGCTTTTAGACAATATTGTTGTTTTTTTACCAAACAATTGATTGTTTTCGTTTGTTAGATTTTTTTTTTTTTACAAAACTTATTAGGAAAGGTCTACTCTCCAATGGGCGTGATGGGGAGAACGCAGCTACTGCGGAACGCGATACGATTCCGTCTGCTATTTCTGGAGGAGTCCAAATATGACTCTGTAGATGATGATGATGTTTATAAAACATAATTTGAGAGCATTGCGTAACAGGAGCGCGACGTGACATTCCCCACTTACCTGTTTTATTTGGAATCTCTTCCTCCTAACCTCTCCCCTTCTCCTCTTCCTGTTCTCCTGCTCGTCTCCCTTCTATCCACCCCTCCTTTCTCTACGTCCTCTCTCGTTCCCCTCTCCTCCTTCTCTCTCCTCCTCCTCTTCTCCTCTTCTCCCCTTCCTCTTCTTCTCTCTCCTCTCTCTCTCTCTCTCCTTCCTCTCTCCTCTTTCCTTCTCTCCTCCTCCTCTCTCCTCCTCTCTCTCTCTATCTTCCCCTTCTCTCTCCTCTCTTCTCTCTCTCCTCTCCTCTCTCTCCTCCTCCTCCTCTCTCTTCCTCTCTCCTCCTCTCTCCTCCTCTCCCATCTTGATAAAAAGATGCTTTAACCAAGCCTAAGCTGCACCTACACAACCATGTGAGCATTAAGCAGGTAAGTCAAAGATATTTATAAATAACCCAAGATAGTTCATCTGTGTCGTTTACATTGAGAGCAAATTAAGCATAAYGGACAGAACAAGCAAGGAGGTGGGCAAAGCCAAGCACGAGCTAGCGAGTCCTGTTTGCGTGTTGTAGCATGTATTTGCATATTTTTGTTAGGGAACGCCTCCTCTGTGACGTGCACAAACTCAATTCGACCTTGCTCTCCTAAACAACGCAATTTCTTGGCAAAGCGTTAAGTCTATAAAACTATGTTCGATTTTAGTTTTGGGAACCGAAACATTCATTGAGATCAGATGTTTCATCAATGAGAACATTTACACAATGTCAGCCCAGTTTCGCCTAGGTCCAGCCTCTTTAATATGCCGTTTGGCATACACTTTTATCCAAAGCGGCTTATAGTCATGTGTTCATACATTTTACTTATGAGTGATGGGGGCGGGGGGGGGTGAGTCAAACCCACTACTCTGGCATGACAAGAGCCACGCTCTACCAACTGAGCTACAAAGGATCCTCTCCCACCTCCTGCCACTGGACTTCCTCTCACTACCATATTTGGTGTTGAGAAAATGTTCTAAACAGATGCTTCAACTTTAYAGCCCCTGTGACATATCTGGGTTACCCCTTCTGTCTCTGGTTTAGGTCTGCTGTGTTCTTAAACAGGCTCCCAGCCCTCTGATCTGATTCATCCTGAAGGAGCATCTGGACCCACAAAAGGACTTTTTTTTTTCTTCCTCCGTTTCGGGTGAGTTTCCCAAAACCTTTATAGGACTGAGATCTAAGATCGTCGTCCGGATGTCCATTGCCTTGAGGATCTTTGAGCTATGAAGTTTTTTTGTGAATCTCACTCTTGGGTCAGTTCTGTTTGTGGTATGAAGTCACACCCAGGTCTGTCTGTGGACTGATGAATGGACAAGAGATGATGTAATCTCAATAGGCCGTAGTCCTAACTGTTGTTTCAGGGGCTGTATCATTATTGTCTGTGTATAATGAACAGGTTGTACACACCACCCTTCAGCATTGTGGGTGAACTCTGTTCTGGCCTGTATGTCAGGTCACCTCAGCATTGGGGTTGAACTCTGTTCTGGCCTGTATGTCAGGTCACCTCAGCATTGGGGTTGAACTCTGTTCTGGCCAGATGGTCAGGTCACCTCAGCATTGGGGTTGAACTCTGTTCTGGCCAGATGGTCAGGTCACCTCACATTGGGGTTGAACTCTGTTTCTGGCAGATGTCAGGTCACCTCAGCATTGGGTTGAACTCTGTTCTGGCAGATGTCAGGTCACCTCAGCATTGGGGTTGAACTCTGTTCTGGCCACGATGCTCAGGTCACCTCAGCATTGGGGTGAACTCTGTTCTGGCCCAGATGGTCAGGTCACCTCAGCATTGGGTTGAACTCGTTTTCTGGCCAGATGGTCAGGTCACTCAGCATCGGGGTTGAACTCTGTTCTGGCCAGATGGTCAGGTCACCTCAGCATTGGGGTTGAACTCTGTTCTGGCCAGATGGTCAGGTCACCTCAGCATGGGTTTGAACTCTGTTTCTGGCCAGATGGTCAGGTCACCTCGACATTGGGGTTGAACTCTGTCTGGCAGAAATGTCAGGTCACCTCGCATTGGGTTGAACCTTTTCTGGCCAGATGGTCAGGTCACCTCGCATTGGGGGTTGAACTCTGTTCTGGCCAGATGGTCAGGTCACCTCAGCATTGGGGTTGAACTCTGTTCTGGCCAGATGGTCAGGTCACCTCAGCATTGGGGTTGAACTCTGTTCTGGCCAGATGGTCAGGTCACCTCAGCATCGGGGTTGAACTCTGTTCTGGCCAGATGGTCAGGTCACCTCAGCATTGGGGTTGAACTCTGTTCTGGCCAGATGGTCAGGTCACCTCAGCATTGGGTTGAACTCTGTTCTGGCAGATGGTCAGGTCACTCAGCATGGGGTGAACTCTGTTCTGGCCAGATGGTCAGGTCACCTCAGCATTGGGGTTGAACTCTGTTCTGGCCAGATGGTCAGGTCACCTCGGCATTGGGTTGAACTCTGTTCTGGCCAGATGGTCAGGTCACCTCTGGTCAGCCACACTGCTGCTACAGCCGCATGTTTTCATACAGGTGCTGTTCTCCTACCAAAACAGTAACGTTATATTACCACAGTATCATCCCAGTCTGCAGAATGGCCCCCCCTGGTTCACAGCAGAAACCTACTGTAGCTTTTACAGTCTCATGGCATGCTGCTTGTAAAGGGACGTGAACATTTAGCTATGCTGGCCCACGGAGCTTTGGACCGCTTCAGGCACAGAGAGGAGGGGGGAGAGACACACAGCTATTGTACTAACAGTTTACTAGTTCAATGAATAGGAGAAGGGGGGAAAAAATCAAGAGTGTTTTGTATGTGTTTATCTCACTCTGAACATCTTAGAATTAGTAGTTACTGTATTTCTGACTGTCCTGTTATCTCACTCGTGAACAACTTAGAAGTTCGAGTTATCTGTATTTCTGACTGTCCTGTTATCACTCTGAACAACTTGAAAGTTTTTAGTAGTTCTTCTGCAACATGAAAATCGCTATCAGTTAGCATGTGGAACATTCAGGGACAAACTCATCAACCTTTGCGACTAAAGAGTTTAGCACTGGAAGTAAAAAAAAATCATTCTGCAGGGTGACATGGCTGGCAAGGACAGACATGTGTCCACAGGCTACAGAGAGGTTTGTTTCACTGTCCACAGGCTACAGAGAGGTTATTGTTGTCACTGTCCCACAGGCTACAGAGAGGTTATTGTGATGTACTGTCCCACAGGCTACAGAGAGGTCATTGTGATTCATGTCCAAGGCTACAGAGAGGTCATTGTGATCACTGTCCCACAGGCTACAGAGAGGTCATTTGATGTCACTGTCCCACAGGCTACAGAGAGGTCATTGTATGTCACTGTCCCACAGGCTACAGAGAGGTTATTGTGCTCACAGAACACAGCTCTGTCAATAGAGCAGAGACTCCGGAGAATTGATATTGTATAAATCAGAACTACAAAAATCGAATTGATCTCTTCAAAATTGGAAAAAATAATACAGTTGGTTAAATATATATCCCCCTCAGAATCCTCTATTTCTCAGAGGAGATCTTCCCTTGAGGAAGAGACGTGCCTTTCCAGGCCCAGGGAAATGCGCTCATCTGTGGGGACACAAATGCACGCACAGGAACACTACCTGATCTAACGAGCACACGAGAGACAGCTTTATTACAGGCCATACTGTTTCTAACTGTCTTAATCTGCCCCATAGAAACAACAGTGACAACCTCTTGGCCACAGCACAGTAGACTATATGATCACAGACCCTTCTCTCTCAGCTTCATTCACCATCAAGCCACTAGCACCTCTATCTGATCACAGCTAAATGCCCTTGTTCCTCAAAGAACAGACATGGAAACAACATCATTGTCATTGTAAATAATAATTGTTCTTAACTGACTTGCCTAGTTAAATAAAGGTCAAATAAAATACTAAAAACAGCAACAATATATTCAGTCAAATAGCAAAAAGACCACAGATGACAACTATCAAACCAAAAGCACAGAAACCCAATAATGGTGAATTACACTTTATTACTGTGGACTTTAAAACTCTATAAACTTGCACTCAGACCCCAAAACCCACAGTACAACAGCAAGCAGCTGACATAAACTGAGGAGGCCATAACACAAACAACTTCTGGCCAAGTTGGAAAAACATCAACTAGAGTAATTAGTGATACAAAACAGTGGCATATGGGACAACCCATTTTATTAATTTAACTAGGCAAGTCAGTTTTAAGAACAAATTCTTATTTACAATGACAGCCTACTCCGGCCAAACCAGACGACGCTGGGCAATTGTGCGCCCCCTATGGAACTCACAATCACAGTCGGATGAGATACAGCCTGGATTTGAACCAGGGACTGTAGTGACACCTCTTGCACTGAGATGCAGTGCCTTAGACTGCTGCGCTCTCGGGAGACACACTGTTCTACAAAAAACAGCGCCCTCTAAAAAAATACAATACCAAGTTCATGAGAAGTTGAATGGATTAGAAAAGCTATAAAGGACAATCAAAATCCACTGGAACTCCCCAATTACTGACCAGGAGCTCTATAAGAAACTTCAGGCCCTCAAATAAAATAAAATAAACATGTGTACCTAATGACTGTTTAATTTGATCCTGAGTGTAGGTTATTTCCCTGACATCTGGAATCAAGGATTCATAACCCCAATCTTTAAGAACGGAGACAAATTTGACCCTAACAATTACAGAGGCATTTGTGTGAACAGTAACCTGGGGAAGGTTTTCTGTAGTATTATAMATGTAAGAGTTCTACACTTCCTTAATAAGCACAATGTCTTGAGTAAAAGACATCTTGGATTTATACCAAAACATCCCACGACAGATCATACTACACCCTGATAGATAAACATGTTCACCAAAATATGACCAAAATGTATGCTTGCTTTATCGACTTCCAAAAAGCATTTGATCCTATTTGGCATACAGGATTTTTATTTTTTTTTATTTTTTTATTTAACCTTTATTTAACTAACTTAAGTCAGTTAAAAATAAATTATTATTTAAAATGACGGCCTACCAAAAGACAAAAGGCCTCCTTTGGGGTTGGGGGCTGGGATTAAAAATATAAATAAATTAAATAAAAATATAGGACAATAAACACATCACGACAAGAGAGAACTAAGACAACAACATAAAATGGCAGCGACACATGACAACACAGCATGGTAGCAACACAACGTGACAACAACATGGTAGAAACACAAAAGAGCAGCAACACATGACAACACAGCATGGTAGCAATACAACATGGCAGCAACACAAAACAGGGTACAAACATTATTGGGCACAGACAACAGCACAAAGGGCAAGAACGTAGAGACAACAATACATCACGTGAAACAGCCACAACTGTCAGTAAGAGTGTTCATGATTGAGTCTTTGAATGAAGAGATGGAGATAAAACTGTCCAGTTTGAGTGTTTGTTGCAGCTCGTTCCAGTCGGCTAGCTGCAGCGAACTGAAAAGAATGTTCTACAAAGTTATTGAAAGTGATCCATGAGGTAAAACATTTGACCTAATTAAATCAATGTATACTGGCAATACGTGCAGCATCAAAATTGGCAAGAAAATAACTGAATTCTTTAAGAAGGAGCGAGGCTTTCGCAAGGGTTGCAATCTGAGGCCCCCCCCCCCCCCCCCCCCCGCGCGCTCTTCAATATTTACAACAACGAATTGGCCACTATTTTAGAAAAATCTCAGCCCGGTTTTTCTCCACAATTCAGAGGTAAATGCATGATCTTGGCAGAAGACCTGTGCCTGCTGTCAGCCACAGCACATGGCCTACAGCAGAGCCTGGACCTGCTAGAGCAGTACTGCCAGACCTGGCCTGGCAGTAAAACCCCAAAATACTAAAATAATGATTTTCCAGAGAAATCCAGATCGCAGGGAATTAGACCAAAGTTCTTCAATTGGTACAAAAATATATAGAGTACTGTACACACTACAATTACTGAGGTTTATATATATAGAATACTGTACACACTACTATTACTGAGGTTTATATATATAGAGTACTGTACACACTACAATTACTGAGGTTTAATATATAGAGTACTGTACACACTACAAGTACTGAGGTTTATATATATAGAGTACTGTAACATATTACAATTACTGAGGTTATATATATAGAGTACTGACACACTACAATTACTGAGGTTATATATATATAGAGTACTGTACACACTACAATTACTGAGGTTTAAATATATAGAGTACTGTACACACTACAATTACTGAGGTTTAAATATATAGATACTGTACACACTACAATTACTGAGGTTTAAATATATAGAGTACTGTACACACTACAATTACTGAGGTTTAAATATATAGAGTACTGTACACACTACAATTACTGAGGTTTAAAATAAGCTCAACTGGACACCTTAATGAGGCAGTGAATGAACTGAGAGAAAGCACGCAGGACATTCTACGCTATTAAAAAAACTAATTAAAATTAAAATAGCTATTAAAATTTGGCTAAAATGAATTGAATGTGTCGTTGAACCAATTGCACTTTATGGCAGCGAGATGTGGGGTCCACGSGTAAGTAAGCATTTCACGGTAAGGTCTAAACCTGTTGTATTCGGTGCATGTGACAAATACAATTTGATTTGATTTGACTTGCAAAACAGCATTTCAACCAATGAGACAAACACCCCATGGAAACACTGCATGCAGAGTTCTGTAAGATTCTCCTACATGTCCAGAGGAAAACTACAAACAATGCATGCTGGGAAGAATTAGGCCAATATCCACTAATAATAAAAATWAATAAAAAAGAGCAATTCAGTTTTGGAAACATCTAAAATACAGTGACCCCTCTCATATCACTACCAAGCCCTGCAATACCAAGAGCTGAGCAAAGAAAAGAGTCCCCTCATCCAGCTGGTCCTGAGTTCACAAACCTGTTCTACTAACACACTGAAGCCTCAGGACAGGAACATCCAATCAATCAGAATAAACCAAATTACAACACAATCAAAACACAACTACATTACCTATTGGGAAACACAAGCACAAAGCAAAATGACTATCTGTCTCTAAATCGACACCGTGGCTAACTATTTGACCATGGTTACTGATCAAAACCTTAGAAAAACCTTGACAAAGTACAGTCTCAGTCAGCACAGCTTTGCTATTGAGAAAAACTGAAAGTGTGAACCAAAGTTTTTTTTACCACTGGGAATCTGGTCGAACACAAACAGTGTAGTTATTCCCTCCGCAAGGAAATCAAACAAGCGAAATGTCAGTATAGAGACAAAGTAGAGTCGCAATTCAACGGCTCAGACACGAGACGTATGTGGCAGGGTCTACAGACAATCACGGATTACAAAAAGAAAACCAGCCCCATGGCGGACATCTACGTCTTGCATCCAGACAAACTAAACACCTTCTTTGCCCGCTTTGAGGATAATACAGTGCCACCGACGCGGCCCGCTACCAAGGACTGCAGCCCCCCCCCCCTCTCCTTCTCCGTGGCCGATGTGAGTAAGACATCTAAACGTGTTAACCCTCGCAAGGCTGCTGGCCCAGATGGCATCCCTAGACACGTCCCCAGAGCATACGCAGACCAGCTGGCTGGTGTGTTTACGGACATATTTAATCTCTCTCTATCCCAGTCCGCTGTCCCTACATGCTTCAAGATGGCCACCATTGTTCCTGTACCCAAGAAGGCAAAGGTAACTGAACTAAATGACTATCGCCCCGTAGCACTCACTTCTGTCATCATGAAGTGCTTTGAGATGCTAGTCAAGGATCATATCACCTCTACCTGACACCCTAGACCCAGTTCAGTTTGCTTACCGCCCCAATAGGTCCACAGACGACGCAATCGCCATCACACTGCTAACTGCCCTATCCCATCTGGACAAGAGGAATACCTACGTCAGAATGCTGTTCATTGACTACAGCTCAGCATTCAACACCATAGTACCCTCCAAGCTCATCATTAAGCTCGGGGCCCTGGGTCTTGATCAACAACAATGACGAGACGGCCTATAGGGAGGAGGTGAGGGCACTCGGAGTGTTGTGTCAGGAAAACAACTTCTTACTCCACATCAACAAAACAAAGGAGATGATCGTGGACTTCAGGAAACAAGCGAGGAGCACCCCCCCCCCCCCCCCCCTCTCCACATCAGGGGGACAGCAGTGGA
The DNA here is from genome assembly GCF_002910315.2 of Salvelinus sp. IW2-2015. NCBI lineage: Eukaryota > Metazoa > Chordata > Actinopteri > Salmoniformes > Salmonidae > Salvelinus > Salvelinus sp. IW2-2015. Next base: position 59,795 of record NW_019945500.1, on the reverse strand, counting down.
GAAGGCGGAAAGTTTTAAGTTCCTCGGTGTACACATCACGGACAAACTGAAATGGTCCACCCACACAGACAGTGTGGTGAAGAAGGCGCAGCAGCTCCTCATTAAGCTTGGGGCTCTRGGTCTGAGCCCCGCCCTGTGAAACTGGGGTCCTGAACTTCCGGACGGGCCGACCCCAGGTGGTGAAGGTAGAAAACAACACCTCCACTACGGTGATCCTCAACAATCCCGATGGAGAGGTCAGTACAGGTGCATCAAAGCTGGGACCGAAAGACTGAAACAGCTTCTATCTCAAGACCATCAGACTGTTAAATAGTCAATGTCACTAGCTGACTACCAACCGGTTACTCCACCCTGCACCTTAGAGGCTGCTGCCCTACATACATCGACATGGAATCACTGGCCACTTTAATAATGTTTACGTACTGCTTTACTCATCTCATATGTATATACTGTATTCTATTCTACTGTATTTTAGTCAATGCCCCTCCGAAATTTTTCGATCTAATATTTATATATTTCTTAATTCCATTCTTTTACTTTTAGGATGTGTGAATTGTTGTGAATTGTTAGATATTACTGCACAGTTGGAGCTAGGAACACAAGCGTTTATAACATCTGCTAAATATGTGTATGTGACCAATAAAATTTGATTTGATTTGAAAGATCTAAGTAACGAGGCAACGTCTATGCCATCAAAAAGAACATAAAACTCAACATCCCAATTAGGATCTGGCTAAAAATACTTCAATCAGTTATAGAACCCACTGCCCTTTCTGGTTGTGAGGTCTGGGGTCCGCTCACCAAACAAGAATTCACAAAATGGGACAAACACCAAATTGAGACTCCACATGCAGAATTCTGCAAAAATATCCTCAGTGTACAACGTAAAACATCAAATAATGCATACAGAATTAGGACGATACCCACTAGTTATCAAACTCCAGAAAAGAGACGTTAAATTCTACAACCACCTAAAAGGAAGCGATGCCCACAGATTCCACCACAAAGCCCTCAMYWACAGAGAGATGAACCTAGAGAAGAGTCCCCTCAGCCAGATGGTTCTGGGGCTCTGTTCACAAACAGACCCCACAGAGCCCCAGGACAGCAACACATTTATGAAAGAGCAAAAAGTGAACTATTTGACACACTGGAAAGAATCAACCAAACAGAGCAAACTAGAACGCTATTTGGCTCTAAACAGAGAGAACACAGTGGCAGAATACCTGACCATTGTGACTGACCCAAAATTAAGGAAAGCTTTGACTATGTACAGACTCAGTGAGCATAGCCTTGCTATTGAGAAAGGCCGCCGTAGGGAGACCTGGCTCTCAAGAGGAGACAGGCTATGTGCACACTGCCCACAAAATGAGATGGAAACTGAGCTGCACTTCCTAACCTCCTGCCCAATGTATGACCATRTTAGAGACACATATTGGAAAGGGTCTGTGTCAACATAGTGACATATCCAAGCCTTTAAACTTAGGCATGAATGACTACAGATATTACCGGAAATGTATCATATCTGTAGTCATTACCTGATCATTTATGGATCCGTATTTCTGAGAAAATGCATCATTTCAATAGATATCCTGACACGATATGCCGACATTCCCGACATTCGGGGCAGGTGGGGCAGAGCCCAGCTTATTTTGAGCACCTTTAAGGTACAAAAAATATGTATCTATATATTGTTAGTCTCCACCTGTTGTTTACCAAGCATTTCACTGTTAATCTACACCTGTTGTTTACCAAGCATTTCCCTGTTAGTCTACACCTGTTGTTTACCAAGCATTTCCTTCCCTGTTAATCTACACCTGTCGTTTACCAAGCATGTTGACAACATTTGATTTGAATTTGATTTGAATCCACTAACTAACAACGTCTCTTCTTCACCACTTCCACATTGTCTTTTGTGCTAAACTTAAAAATCTTGTTTCCCACCAGTAATTTTTGAAAGCCAGAAGAATGGGTAACTGGTTATGTAGGGGTGGAAGGGGAGGAAAAACCACATATGTCTTCCTGGGGTCCACCGTTTGTGTCTGAAATGGACTGATTTGGTGTTTTTTACCACAGGACTGCCAAATCCGCTACATCTCCACACCGTTGATTCCTGCTAAGGATTCAGATCAGGATTCAGGATTTACCTAACAAGAGGCTCTTTTTCTAATTCTTCTGTTCTGGGGAAATGTTTCCTCCTGATGTGAAAAGTAGTGCACATATAGGAACAGGCTGTAGTATATAGTAGTGCACTATATAGGGGAATAGGCAGTAGTATAAAGTAAGGGTGCACTATATAGGGAAATAGGGCAGTAGTATAAAGTAGTTGCACTATATAGGGATAGGCAGTAGTTATATAGTAGTGCCACTATCATAGGGCTGTAGTTAAAAGTAGTGCACTATTATAGGGAACAGGGCTGTTAGTCATATAGTAGTGCACTATATAGGAATAGGGCTGTAGTATAAAGTAGTGCACTAATATAGAATAGGGCCCGTAGTATAAAGTATGTACATATATAGGGCGGAGTATAAGTAGTGCCCTATATAGGGGGTTAAGAGTGCCATTTGGGATGCTAAACTAGGCCTACTTATCTTTCATCAACTGCAGTTACCCAGGAAACCTATTGAAGTGTTAGCCACCTGCCAGGAGCGCCTTAAAAATAAACCTCTAGTGAGGGTGCCGGCAGAGAAAATGAATGCCTGTCATTAGGACTGGAATGTTCAGAAAACTACCTGAGCTGCTAGTCTAGTTTGAATGGATGGTTTCAAGAGGTAGTGAACCAACCGTGACCCTGGTCTTAGCGGCTAGCTAGCATTTTAATTGCAAAGCCCCTTCAGAGGGCTTGAGCTTTTTCCCTGGGCTGCTCGTAACACAACAGCCGGGTATAACAGGTCATAAAAGGTTATTGCAGGTCAGTAGAACAGCTGTTATGACATCCAACATGTTCAAATTTGGAAACAGCAGCAGGTCTGGAATGAACAGAGAACTGCTCTGTCCCTTTCGTTGTCTCTCTCTCTTAAACTCTAACTCTACTTAAACTCCTAACTTATCTAACTCTTCTAAACTCTAACTCTATCTAACTCTCTAAAACTCTAAACTATATACTAACCTCTCTAAACCTAACTCTATCTAACACTCTAAACTCTAACTTCTCTAAAAATTTTTTCTTTCTCTAAACTCTAACTCTATCTAACTCTCTAACTCTAACTATATCTAACTCTCGTAAAACCTAACTCTATTCTAACACTCTAAACTCTACTCTATCTAACTCTCTAAACTCTAACTCTATAAAACTCTCTAAACTCTACTCTATCTAACTCTCTAAACTCTTAACTCTCTATCTCTTCTAAACTCTAACTCTATCTAACTCTCTAAACTCTAACTCTCTAAACTCTAACTCTATCTAACTCTTAAACTCTAACTTCTATCTAACTCTCTAAACTCGTAAACTCTAACTCTATCTAACTCTCTAAACTCTAACCTCTATCTAACACTGTAAACTTAACTCTAACTCTCTAACTCTGTAACTCTAACTATATCTAACTCTATCTAACTCTCTAACTCTAACTCTATCATAAAACTCTTAAACTCTAAACTCTATCTAACTCTCTAAACATCTGTAAACTCATCTCTCTC
>NW_019945500.1:43163-55090 GCF_002910315.2 Salvelinus sp. IW2-2015 | reverse complement strand
TTGTTTTACCTGTCTGGTGTGTGTGTGTGTGTGTGTGTGTTGTGTGTGTGTGTTGTGGTGTGTGTGTGTGTGTGTGTGTGTGTGTGTGTGTGTGTGTGTGTGTGTGTGTGTGTGTGGTTAGCTGTGTCAGATGCATGATCAGCTGTATAATTAGGTTATTTTTAGTGTGTTGTGTGTCTTTCTGTCAAGTCTGTGCACTGTAGATTATTTTCTTGTGTGTGTGTGTGGTGTGTGTGTGTGGTATGATTCAGTCTCTAGTGGTTGGAATGGTTTTATGTTTATATGATAGAACAAGCCAAGGTGGTCCATATTGTATTGATCCTGTGTCCTTTGTGGTGTGTGTGTGTTGTGGTGGTTCTTTGTAAGATACATGTCTCAGTCTTGTTGAATCAGGCTTTTCTGTTCACGCACTCCTGGTTGTCTCCAATTGGGCGTATGTGTGTGTGTGTGTATGTGTGTCTGTTAGCTGAATGAATGTCACACAATTTACCATACCCCCCCCCCCCCTGTCAAAGTGATGGATAGATTGTATGTGAGTGGGGGGGGGGCAGACACATGTTACATGAGTGAATCAATTAGACGACATGTTCTCCCCAAGGTGTTGGTGTAGATCGTGCATTGGTTCTGTATAGTGTGTAGGTGCGTTGGTTTCTGTGTGTGTGTGTGTGGTAGGTGCGTTGGTTCTGTGTGTGTGTGTGTACTCCGCCCGTTGCCTCCTGTGTAATCCAGAAAATGCACTGTCATGTAATGAAGGGAAACAGGACAGAGACTAATACTCCCTACGACATACAGTATTACAACCAACCTACTACTGTGTTGTGTCCTGTGTGCCTGTGGTGTGTGTGTGTGTGTGTGTGTCAGTGTGTGTGTGTGTGTGTTGTGGTGTGTGTGTTGTGTGTGTGGTGTGTGTGTGTGTGTGAGAATGTCAGTGTGTTTGTGAGCACTTGCCTGTGTGTGTTGTCAGTGTGTGTTTGTGAGTGTGTCACTGTGTGTTTTTATGTGAGAGTGTCAGTGTGTGTTTGTGTGTCAGTGTGTTTTGTATGTAGAGTGTCATGTGTGTTTGTGTGTGAGAGTCTCAGTGTGTGTGTGTGTGAGAGTGTCAGTGTGTGTTTGTGTTTGTACTGAGGGACTCCTAGTAATAAAGGGGGGACCCCCCCCCCCCCCCCCCTCTCCATCTCCTCCTCTCTGTTTTGAGCGTCACTGTAAATAAGAATCTTTCTTCAATCACCCTTACGCTAAGCCCCGCCAGAACAATCGGAACAGCCCAAATGGACAGCAAGCTGCGTGGAGTCGACAGTCCGCTACTTCGACCAGGCAATGAGGGTAGACAAAACATAAGAGTTTCTTTAAGAGATAATGGTTTAATTGTAAATAGTTGAACAGTGCACCCGAGCGTGTAACTGTGATTCCTGGTTCCGTTGATGAACTATTATGTTTTAATTACTTTTGTACATCGTTGCTCAGCTGGTTAGGCTACTTCACTTAAAGAAGTGTTTTTCTCAAAATGTTACACTGAACAACAAAAAGATTCACGCAACATGTAAGTGTTGGTCCCATTTTCATGAGTTGAAATAAAAGATTCCAGAAATTGTCCATACGCAACATACAGCACTAAGTTACAGAGCACTCTAGCAGTGCAGACAAATTAACTAACTGATGTTGGAAGAGTGGCTCCTATGACATGCACGTGAACATCACTGAGCTCTTCAGTACGGGATATTCTACTGCTAATTTGTTCCTATGGAGATTGCAGGTTTGCTTTGATCGTACACGCTGTCAGCAACGGGTGTGGCTGAAATAACCAAAGTCACCATTGAAGGGGTGGTCACCTACTTTGTAATATTGTTATCTGTGACCAGATTGCATTTTGTATTCCCGTTATATGAAAACCATAATTTGGCGTTATTTATTTATTTCAATTGATTGGTAATTGTTGCATGTTGCGTTTTTATTTTTGTTCAGTAATGTTGCTAGCTTAAGTTAGCAATGGTATCATACAACTGCCATCTGTTGTTTAACCTGTATTTAACACAGGCATCAGGATACGATGTTAAGAAGCGCTACTTAGGTCGAATGTGGTTATAGCTCTGAATGCTACAGTTTGACTCAGACATATTAATACATTGTCATTTTACAGTTCCCTCCAATGCAGACCACACAACATCATTACACATTATTTTAACCAGGTTCCCCGAAGCAGACACACCACAACATATACACATGTCCATTTTACCAGGTTCCATCCAAAGCAGGCCCAAAATATTACACAGTGTACATTTTACCAGTTCCTCCAAGCAGTACCCCACACATATTACACATGTCATTACGTTCCTCCAAGCAGACCACACAACGATTTACAATGTCATTTTACCAGGTTTCCTCAAGCAGGCACACACAAATATTTAAACATGTATTTTACCAGGTTCTCAAAGCAGACCACAAAATATTAACATGTCATTTACCAGGTTCCTCCAAGCAGTACCACCACAACAATTACACATGTCATTTTACAGTTCCTCCAGCAGACCAGCCACAACATATTACACATTCATTTTACCACGGTTTCCTCCACAGAGCCACCACAAATATTACACATGTCATTTTAACCAGGTTCCCTCCAAGCAGACACACAACATTTACACATGTCATTTTTACCCAGGTCTCCTCCAAGCAGACCACAACAACATATTAACATGTTCATTTTACCAGGTTCCCTTCAGCAGACCCACACAACATTATTACACATGTCATTTTACCCAGGTTCCTCCAAGCAGGCCCACCACAACATACCCAATGATTCAGAGGGTTGGAGCTTACAATAGGAAGACACATTTCAGTTGAAGCATTCAGTTTGCACAACTACTAGGTATCCCTCCTTTCCTTTCCCTAACCTTCCTTTCCCTTTCCCTTTCCCTTTCCTTTCCTTCTCAATAGCTTCTGATCAGAGTTGTCTGTGTTTCATATTTCCATTGTGTTTGAGAAACCATTGTTTAAGTATCATTGGGATGGGATTTTCTCCAGTGTTTGAATGAGGAATTTGGCTTTCCCGGTAAATTGGTTGTTCCGGGTTCTTTAAACAAAGCGAATGTGAAATGAATTGCCTGGTTAAATACAGGTTGAAAAATAAAGTAATCTCAGCTGCAGGTCTGTTATTTTTACTGTTAATTCAGTAGAGAGCCATGATTCCAGTCCTGACTCACAATGTTTATGTTTATGCAAAGCTCCAATGAACGTCTACATATTCCCAGTCCCGACTCAAATGTTTTATGTTTATGCAAATGATCCAATGACGTCAATACTATTCCACACAGTGTAATTAGTGAGATTTGCTCCAAGCTGCTTTGGTTCAGGGGTACTGATCGAACCCCCCTCTGACCATACATGGTATTACCCCAAAACTACTCTCCCCGCCTCTTAACCATACATGTATTACCCCAAACTATCTCCCCCCTGACCATACATGGTATTACCACCAAACTTACTCCCCCTCTGACCATACAGTGTTATTAACCCAAACTACTTCCCTCCCCTCGATACTATGTATTACCCAAAACACTCTACCCCTCTGACCATAATGGTATTACCACAAACGTACTCTCCCCCCTCTGACAATCCATGTATTCCCCAAACGTACTCTACCCCCTCTGACATAACATGTATTACCTCCAAAACCTCTACCCCTCTGTTCAACATGGTATACCCCAAAACTACTCTCCCCCTCTGACCATACAGGATATTACCCAAAAACTTACTCCCCCTCTGACCATACATGTATTACCCAAAAACACTCTCCCCCCCTCTACCATAACATGGTATCCCAAAACAACTCCTACATTATATCCCAATAACTACTCCCCCTCTGACCATCATCGTATGCTTTAATACCAACTAATCTACCTCCAACATACGGGTATACACTATCTCCCTCTGACCATAACATGGTATACCCCAAACTCCTCCCTGCTCTGACCATCTCATGGTAATTACACCCAAAACTAGCCTCTACCCCTCTGACCTACCATGGTATTACCCAACAACCTACTCTCCCCTAACTGACCGACCATGTAATTACCTCCAAAAACTACTCTATCCCTCCTGACATACATGGTATTACCCAAACAATTACCTTCCATCATGTATACAACGGACTCTTACCTACATCAGATACCTCTAATGGTCATTGTAGTCAGTTGACTCATCAGTTGGACTTCAGTTAGGTCAGTTGATATATTATAACATAATGTATCTATGTATCCAATAGCGACATACAGTGATTGTGTGTAATACATGTTCTCATTACAGTGACCTCAGAGAACTCTGAAGCCCCACAAACATATATATACTATTATATATTTTTAAATCACGATTTATTTTTATTTATGGAATATCTATAACAATACATATCTACTTTCAGTTGAAGCCTCAACGATTCTACAATATCATCCAGTCTAACAGCCCATCCTAGAGAGACACACAGGAGTCAACCCGGGTCAGCACCCCCCAAGTCACATGGACGTATCCACCAGTTGAAAAACTCGGGATATTGAGAATTAGCGACCTCTTCAGCCACCGGCCAAGCTCCCAGCGCTCATGCCACCAAACCATCCAAGTCCCCCACAGTTCCCCCTGAAGCTGCCCTTCAACCAAGTCTTTAGGTTGAAAGCTTCCTCTTCTGCGCTGGCCATTTACAGACCACTGTTGGACTCCGTTGGACTCAGTTGAGTACGTGTAGATTAGTTGACTGTGGAGTTCATTTGATCAGTTGAATCATTTGGATTTGTCAGTTGGATTCAGTTGTAGTCAGGTGGACTCCAAGTCAGTAAGACTGTTGTTAGTCAGTAGGACTCAGTGGTAGTCAGTAGACTAAAATCAAATCAAATCAAAGTCAAAATTTATTATCACGTAACACATGCTTAGCAGATGTTATTGCGGCTGTAGCAGAATCTTGTGCTTCTGTCCTAGTTCCGACAATGCAGTTAATTAATCAACAGTAATCTAACCGAACTGAATTCACAACTACTACCTATACACCACACACACAAGTGTAAAGGGATAAAGAATATGTACATTAAGATATATAATGAGTGTGGTAAGAACGGATGCAGATGAGTAGATGGTTATAGTACGTATATACAGTATGAGATGAAGTTAAGTAGGTATGTAAACATAGCAGTCGGCATAGATTTAAAGTGCTACGTGTACATGTATTGACATAAAGAGGCAGATTGCGTAGATGATATAGAGACCAGAATATACAATGAGATGGTAATGTGGGTATGTAACATTGTTATAAGTGGCATTGTTTAAAGTGGCTAGTGTAACATTTTACGATTAATTTCATCAATTCCCATTTTTAAGTGGCTTGAGTTGAGTCAGTATGTTGGCAGCGGCGCTAAAGTGTTAGTGTGGCTGTTTAACAGCTGATGCGCTTGAGATAGAATGTGTTTTTCAGTCTCTTCGGTCCCTGCTTTGATGGCACCTGTACTGACCTCCTTCTGGATGAGCGGGTTGAACAGGCGTGGCTTGGGGGTGTTGTGTCTTGATATCTTTATAGGCCTTCCTGTGATCAGGGTGGTGAGGTTGTCCTGGAGGGCACGTATGTTTGCGCCCTGGATGATGCTTTCGCAGACCTCACACCCTCTGGAAAGCCTAGCGTTTTGTGGGCGGGAGCAGTGCGTACCATGGCGGTGATACAGCCACAGGATGCATCTCGATGTGTGCATCTGTTAGAGTTTGTGAGTGTGTTTTGGTGACAAGCGCATTCTTCAGCCTCCTTCAAACTGTTGTCGTGGTGGGGACCAATATCAGTTTTGTCGTGATGTGTACAACCGAGGAACTAAAACTTTCACCTTCTCCACTACTTGAACCCTCGATGTGGTAGGGGGTGTCCCTCTGCTTGTTTCCTGAAGTCCACAATTTCTCCTTGTTTTGTTGACGTTGAGGGGTGAGGTTCATTTTCCTGACACCACACTCGAGGCCTCACCTTCCGTCCCTGTAGGCCGTTCGTCGTTGTGGTAATCAACCTACACACTGTAGTGTCATCGCAATTGATGATTGAGTTGGAGCGTGCAGTGGCACCATCCGTGGTGAATCAGGGAGTAAGGAATGGGTCAAGAACGCACCTTGGGCCCCAGTTGTTGACGGATCAGCGGGGTGGAGTGTTGTTACGCTCCTCACACCTGGGGGCGCCGCAGGAGTCAGACTCCAGTTGCACAGTGGCGGGTCGAGACCGAGGTCTAGAGCTTGATGAAGTAGTTTTTTGGAGGTACGTATGGTGTTAATGCTGAGCTGTAATCGATGAACAGCCATTCTCACAGCTTATTCTCTTGTCAGATGGGTTAGGGTGTGCAGTTGTTGGTTGCGATTGGTCGTCCTTGGACCTATTGGGTCGTATCAAATTGGAGTGGGTCTAGGGTCGCTAGGTGAGGTGATATGGTTCCTGACTAGTTTCTCAAACACTTATGATGAGGAAGTAGTGCTACGGGGCGGTGTCTTGTTAGCTCATAACCTTAGCTTTCTTGGACAGGAACAATGGTCCCTCTTGAGCATTGTGGGAACAGCAACTGCGGATAAGAATGATTGAGATATGTCCGTGAAACACTACCAGCAGCTGATCTGCGCCATGCTCTGAGCGCGGCTGGGCATGCCGTCTTGGGCCCAGCCTTGCGAGGGTTAACACGTTTAAATGTTTCTCCCTCGGCTGCATGTGCAAGGAGACCGCAGGGTTTGTAAGGCGGCTGTAGTGCACTGTATTGGTCCTCAAAGCGCAAAAAGTGTTTACTGTTGGGCAAGACATCCTGGTCCGCGAGCGGCTGGTTTTGTTTTTGTAATCCGGTGATTGACTGTAACCTAATACTCTTTTTGAGCTGTTGAATTTGGACTCGATTTTGTCTCTGTACTGAGACTTAGCCTGTTTGATTGCCTTGCGGAAGAGAATAGCTACACTGTTTGTATCCGGTTCTGCTTCCGTCACCTTCGTGGTTAAAAAGCAGGTCGCGCTTTCAGTTTCACGGGCGAATTTGTGCGTCAATCCACGTTTCTGGTTTGGAATTTTTTTATGTTGGCTGTCGGTACGACATCGTCAATGCACTTTCCTAATGAGACTCGCTCAGCGAATCAGCATATTCGTCATATGTGTGTTGGACGGAGCGGAACATATTCCAATCCGCTGTGATCGAAGCAGTCTGGAAGCTGGATTCAATTGGTGGACAGCGTTGAACAACCTGAGCGCGGGAGCTTGTGTTCATGAGTTTCTGTTGTAGACTGGAATCAACAAATGGAGTCTTGGTGGTCAGCTTTCCGAAGGGGAGGCGAGGGCCTTATAAGCGATCGCGAAATTGTGTAACAATGGTCTAGTTTTTCCAGCCCTGGTAGCACAAGTATGGCTGATAGAATTTATGGGAGATTTTATTTTAGATTAGCCTTTGTTAAATCCCCAGCACGATGAATGCAGCCTCATCAGTAAGACTTGTTGTGTCAGTAGGACTCAGTCAGTAAGACTTGGTGTAGTCAGTTTAGGACTCAGGTCAGTAAACCTTGGTTGTAGTCAAGTAGGATCATCAGTAAGACTTGTTGTAGTTCAGTTGGACTCAGTTGTAGTCAGTAAGCCTGGGTTAGTCAGTAGCATAGTCAGTAAGACTTGTTGTAGTAAGTTGACTCAGGTGTAGTCAGTGAGCATCTAGTCAGTAAGGACTCATTGTAGTCAGCAGCTGTAGTGGTTTAGTTAAATTGTCCATGTGATCCTCTTCTACTTCCTCACATTGTTCATGAGGCTGGAGCTCATTGATGGTTTAGGCAGGATAGAGATATCAGAAACTAGGAAAGTTGGAATCAGAGTAACCTCTCCAGACCCCAGTGTTCTATTTAAAGGCTGGGGCCATTAACCCTTCCTATCTGTGGACTTATAGTGGATACTTCCTACAAGTGTAAACCATGAATCAAGATACAAGAAGGTTCTAGAGTAAAGAGGTCATGTGATCTCATGTGTATGGACATTTCAGTACGGTGATGTCTGGATTAATATTGTTAAGGGTTCGTATGGGGAAAAATGACATGAGAGAGAAAGAGAGCAAGCTATGCGGCCTCTCTAGGAGAAGCGTACAAGAAACAGACATCAGGAGACACAACACACACACCACACACACACACTACACACACCACACCACAACACACAACACACACACACACCACCAACACACACCACACACACACCCCCTACTCATCCTCACGGGGAGTTGACCCAATCGACAGTGGAGGCATTATGGTCATCTGTAGTGTGTGGTGTGCCCGGTGTTCAGAGCTAGAACACAGGGATAAAAAGAATCCGTACATCTGAACTGTGCAAACGGGGGATAAATGAAGATCTCACATCTGTAACCTGAGGCAAAACAGGTGACAAATGAAGATCCTACATCTGACCTGTTAGCAACAACAGGTGATCTCAGACTGAAACCTACATCTGTAACTGTAGTAACAACTGGGTGATCCAAATGAATCCTACATCTGTAACTGTACTGAGATGCAGGTCTGATGGGAACCCGGTCCCAGCAGGGTGTGGATGGCGCATAAAAGGCAGTGTTGTTACCTTGGTAACACATGGTTAGCCAGAGAAGCTCCAGAACCTGACCCCCAAACTCACACACATCCAAGCCAAGCATGGTGGCTGCGGCTGGGGCTACACACGCTCCAGAGGCTGGCTGACTACCGGGATCCTCCACAGGTAGGGCAAAGTAACCAACACACAAACGGGTTCACGTCTACAGCATCAAAAAGAGTCCTTTCAAACAGAGGAATGAAACAAGCATCCCTTCTCCTAAAAAGACAGATATCGACAGAGAGAGAGAGAGAGAGGAGAGGGAGAATCCTTGGGTTTGGGTGGGGATGGAGCGTGTATGAAGCAGAGGGAGCGAGTCAGAGAGCGAGAGAGAGAGAGAGGAGAGGGAGAATCCTTGGGTTTGGGTGGGGTGAGAGAGGGATGGAGCGTGTGTGAAGCAGAGGGAGCGAGTCAGAGAGAGAGAGAGAGAGAGAGAGAGAGAGAGAGAGAGAGAGAGAGACAGAAAGGAGTGTCTGTGCCGTCTCTCTACAAAATGTGTAAGCTAGCACGGTAGCATCGAGTAACCCGATGATGTCATTGACTAAATGCTAAGTCCTCTATTGATTTATATTGGAAATGCTAACGGCTAATTTTGAAATTCATATTCAGTTAGCTTAAGATGCTAAAGTAGAAATGTTAATTCCAATTTGCATTTAGTTAGAGATGCTAAGAGAGATACTAGCCCTGTCTGCAGTATTGCCATTCCAGTACGCAGACGATAGCTATCGATTCTCAGACAGAAGTAGCTAAACCTCTGCCTCCTCTCCTCCTCCTCCTCTCCCTCCATCCTCTCCTCCCCCTTCAGTCACCAGCCCAGAGACTGCAATGAGCTCATCTTTCCCCCTTTCCCACCTTCCCTCCCTCCCTCGCTGGCTTGCTTGCTTTCGCTCACTCCCTTTCTCCCACTTGCTCTCTCTCACGCTCTCTTTCTTTGCTTCCTCAGTACACAAGCCACTCTCCCTCTCCTCCCTCTCCATCCACTCTCCCTCTCCCCCCTCTCCATCCAAATCAAAAATGCAATTTAGCTGGACATTAAATGACTTCAGGATAGAGCAGCTTGCTGTGGAGCAGGATGTACATGGACAGACAATGTAGGGTACGAGATGGCGCTGGGCATGCTGTTCTTATCTGAATTAGGCCGACAACATGATACCTATGGAGGAACGGCTTCTATGAAGGCCTCTCGTACAAGACAGTACAGCGTAAAATAGAAAGTGCCATTTTCCTGAAGAATTGTGTGCTTGATTCAGCTGTCCAGAAGTATGTTATTCAGAGGTCAACAAACTGACATCATAAAGCAAACATTCCCAGAAGTTATTTTCCCACCATAATAGTCTAGAATGGAAAAAAAATCAATACTAGTATGTATTACAAATAACAGTGATCTATGATCCCAGGGCCGGGATCTCATCGTCATATTTAAAGGGATTTCTGATTGATTGGGGCATCTGCAGCGTTTACTGTGAACGTTGGGATTGATACTAGATCTGTGGTTAGTGTTGTGCTAGGATTGATCCTAGATCTGTGGTTAGTGTTGTGCTAGGATTGATCCTAGATCTGTGTTAGTGTTGTGCTAGGATTGATCCTAGATCTGTGGTTAGTGTTGTGCTAGGATTGCTTCCTAGATCTGTGGTTAGTGTTGTGCTAGGATTGATCCTAGATCTGTGGTCAGTGTTATGCTAGGATTGATCCTAGATCTGTGGTTAGTGTTGTGCTAGGATTGATCCTAGTCTGGTAGTGTTGTCAGGATTGCTCCTAGATCTGTGGTAGTGTTGTGTTAGGATTGATCCTAGATCTGTGGTTAGTGTTGTGCTAGGATTGATCCTAGATCTGTGGTCAGTGTTATGCTAGGATTGATCCTAGATCTGTGGTTAGTGTATGTGCTAGGATTGCTCCTAGATCTGTGGTCAGTGTTGTGCTAGGATTGCTCCTAGATCTGTGGTTAGTGTTTGTGCTAGGATTGCTCCTAGATGCTGTGGTTAGTGTTGTGCTAGGATTTGATCCTAGATCTGTGGTTAGTGTTGTGCTAGGATTGATCCTAGATCTGTGGTCAGTGTTATGCTAGGATTGATCCTAGATCTGTGTTAGTGTTGTGTTAGGATTAGTCCTAGATCTGTTGGTTAGTGTTGTGCTAGGATTGATCCTAGATCTGTGGTTAGTGTTGTGTTAGGGTTGATCCTAGATCTGTGGTTAGTGTTGTGTTAGGATTGATCCTAGATCTGTGGTTAGTGTTTGTGCTAGGATTGATCCTAGATCTGTGGTCAGTGTTATGCAAGGATTGATCCTAGATCTGTGGTTAGTGTTGTGCTAGGATTGATCCTAGATCTGTGGTTAGTGTTGTGCTAGGATGATCCTAGATCTGTGGTTAGTTTGTGCTAGGATTGATCTTGATCAGGGTCCTGTTTCCAAAGCTCTCTACTACACAAGCTGCCAACATACCTCACTTCATTGGGCTCCCGAGTGGCGCAGCAGTCTAAGGCACTGCATCTCAGTGCTAGGAGAGAAGGGAGTAATGAAGGAGATATGTTGAACTGTTTAGTGATTTGGGAAAGGAGAAGGGAGTAATGAAGTGAGATATGTTGGACTGTTTAGTAGTTTTGGAAAGGAGAAGGGAGTAGTAACTGTTTTATTTACTAGGCAAGTCAGTTCAGAACAAATCTTAATTACAATGACGGCCTACCCGGCCAACCCGGACGACACTGGGCCAAAATGTGCGCACACCTTGTGGACTCCCAATCACAGACGGTTGTGATACAGCCTGGAATCAAACAGGGTCTGTAGTGGTTCCTTCACAGGGTTGTTTAACTCTTCAGGTACCTCTGCGAGAGATGCAAAAGAGAGAGAGGAAGAGGATAATGACTGTGAGAGATACAGAAGGAAGAGGAAAGAGGCTATTGGCTGTGAGAGAGATGCAGAAGAGAGAGGAAGAGGCTATTGGCTGTGAGAGAGATACAGAGAGAGAGGAAAGGCATTGGCTGTGAGAGAGATACAGAAGAGAGAGGAAGAGGCTATTGGCTGTGAGAGAGATGCAGAAGAGAGAGGAAGAGGCTATTGGCTGTGAGAGAGATGCAGAAGAGAGAGGGAAGAGGCTATTGGCTGTGAGAGAGATGCAGAAGAGAGAGGAAGAAGCTATTGGCTGTGAGAGAGATCGCAGAAGAGAGAGGAAGAAGCTATTGGCTGAAGAGAGATGCAGAAGAGAGGAAGAGGCTATTGGCTGTGAGAGAGATGCAGAAGAGAGAGGAGAGGCTATTGGCTGTTGAGAGAGATGCAGAAGAGAGAGGAAGAGGCTATTGGCTGTGAGAGAGATGCAGAAGAGAGAGGAAGAGGCTATTGC
>NW_019945500.1:31000-37075 GCF_002910315.2 Salvelinus sp. IW2-2015 | reverse complement strand
ATTTCAGAGGTTTAAAAAGGAATGATATAAACCAGTACTTTTTTTGGGGGGGGGGGGTTATAACCAGTTCAGAACTTAATTTTGCTGGTCGGAACATTGGAACAGAACTAAAAATATAATGGTTCTCTTCAGAACGAAACAATTGGATAAATAATTTAGGTTCCAATCCCTACAGGAGACAGCAGAGAGCGCACGGCCCCATCCACATCGACGGGGCCGCAGTGGAGAATCCTCAAGTTCCTCTGCGTCCACATCACTGAGGACCTGAAATGGTCCAGCCCACACCGACAGCGTGGTGAAGAAAGCACAACAGCGCCTCTTCAACCTCASGAGGCTGAAGAAATTCGACTTGGCACCTAAAACCCTCACAAACTTTTACAGATACACAATTCTATCACCGCCTGGTAAGGCAACTGCACYGCCCACAACCGCAGGGCTCTCCAGAGGGTGGTGCGGTCTGCCCAACGCTTCACCGGGGGCACACTGCCTTCCCTCCAGGACATCTACAGCACCCGATGTCACAGGAAGGCCAAGAAGATCATCAAGGACCTGTTCACCCCGCTCCCAGAGGTGACTTGTTGCTATTATAAACTGGTTACCAACACAATTAGAAGTGTCTTTTTTTATTGAACAAAATTACTTATTTACTGTTCTAATTACGTTGGTAACCAGTTTTCAAGGWCCTCAGCCACCCGAGACCTGGCCTGTTCAACCCAATACCACTGTCACTAACCGACTACCACCMGGTACTCTACCCTGCACCTTAGAGACTGCTGCCCTATGTACATAGAGTCATTGAACACTTTTAATAATGTTTACATACGGTTTCACCCACTTCATATGTATATACTGTATTCTAGTCAAGGATCATCCTATACAACTACTGCTGTACACAATTCTATCTATTCATATACTGTTCCATACTGTCTACACACCATCTATACATACCATTCTTACACACCATCTATACACACCGTCTATACACACTGTCTTAACACACCATTCTACACACCATCTATACATACATTATACCACACCATCTATACACACCATCTATTCACACCATCTATACACACCATTATACACACCGTCTATACAACAGCGTCTATACACACCGTTATGCACACCATCTATACACACCATCTATCACCACAGTCTATACAACCGTCTATACACACCATCTATACACACAGTCTATACACACCATCTTATACACACCATTATACACACCATCTATACACGCCATTATGCACACCATCTATACACACCATCCATACACACCATCTATACACGCCATCTATCACACCATCTATTACACACCATCTATACACACCATCTATACACACCGTCTATACACACCCATCTATACACACCATCCATACACGCGTCTATACACGCCATCTATACACGCCGTTATGCACACCATCTATACACGCCATCCATACACGCCATCTATACACGCCATCTATACACCATTATGCACACCATCTATACACACACCATCCATACACACCATCCATACACACATCTATACACACCATCTATACACACCATCTATACACACCATTATACACTGAGTGTACAAACATGAACAAGAACTAACATTGAGTTGCCTTCAGAACTGCCTCAGTTGGAAGTGTTCCAGGGATGCTGGCCCATGTTGATGCCAATGCTTCCCACAGTGGAGTCAAGTTGTCTGGATGTCCTTTCGGTGTTGACTATTCTTGATACACACAGAAACTGTTGTGCGTGGGAAACCCAGCAGAGTTTCAGTTCTTGACACAAACTGGTGCACTTGGCACCTACTACAATACCCCGTTCAAAGGCACAATATTTTGTCTTGCCCATTCACCCTCTGAAGGGCACACAGACACAAGCCATGTCTCAATTGTCTCAAGTTTTAAAACACTTCTTTAACCGTCTCCTCCCCTTCATCTACACTGATTGAAGTGGATTTAACAAGTGACATCAATAAGGTATCATAGCTTTCATCTGGATTCACTGGTCAGTCTATGTCATGGAACGAGCAGGTTTCCTGATGTTTTGTACAATCCATGTATATTTAAGCAATGTAGGCCAGAGGAGGTGTGGTATATGGCCGTTTCTCAGACACAACGCATCACAGAGTCTACAGCCTGGATACAGCCCTTAGCCGTGGTATATTGCTCATATACACAAAACCCCGATGAGCCTTATTGCCCTTATTAACAGGTTACCAATGTAATTAGACCAGTAAACAAGTCGTTTAGTTTCATACCCATTTATATTGTCTGATATACCATGGGTTTCAGCCAATCAGCATCCCAAACCAAAAACTACCCGGATTATAAATGTATATATTTTTTTGATACTGACATTTCTCATTCTGATATTTCTTAATTTCCTGGATTATGTGTGTATTGTTTTTGTATTGCTAGATATTACTACACTGTTGGAGCTAGAAACACACAAGCATTTCGCTGCACCTGCGATAACATCTGCAAATCTGTCTATGCAACCAATAAAACATTGACTTGGGTAGAAGTTTCCTCTAGCAGGCACAGATCTAGGATCAGTTGAGCCTCACCAGAATCTACGTTCAGTTTTCCTGACAAAGGAGGCAGATTTTTTTTTCCTGTTGCTAGGATACCAATGTCCGCCAGTGAGTAATGGGATGTCTATGTAATAAACCAAGTCATGTAGTAGGAATACATCTCTATAATGTTTATATAGATAATTGGATTAATGATGTGGTTTACTGCCAACCATAACCATGCCCTGTACTGATGGTCAGATAGGGGTTAATATACTGGGTAAGGAGTCTCAGGGGCTGGTATAGAGGGGTGGTCAGATAGGGGTATAACCTGGGTTAATGAGTCCCAGGGGCTGGTATAGAGGGGGTGGTCAGATAGGGGTATATACTGGGTTAATGAGTCTCAGGGGGCTGGTATAGAGGGGTGGTCAGATAGGGGTTAATACACTGGGTTAATGAGTCTCAGGGGGCTGGTATAGAGGGGTGGTCCAGATAGGGGTTAATACACTGGGTTAATGAGTCTCAGGGGGCTGGTATAGAGGGGTGGTCAGATAGGGGTTAATACACTGGGTTAATGAGTCTCAGGGGCTGGTATAGAGGGGTGGTCAATAGGGTTAATACACTGGGTTAAGGAGTCTCAGGGGCTGGTATAGAGGGGTGGTCAGATAGGAGGTTAATGAGTCTCAGGGCTGGTATAGAGGGGTGTAGATAGGGGTTAATGTCTCCAGGGGGCTGGTATAGAGGGGTGGTCAGATAGGGGTTAATACACTGGGTTAAGGAGTCTCAGGGGGCTGGTATAGAGGGGTGGTCAGATAGGGGTTAATAACCTGGGTTAATGAGTCTCAGGGGGTTGGTATAGAGGGGTGGTCAGATAGGGGTTAATACACTGGGTTATGGAGTCTCAGGGGCTGGTATAGAGGGGTGGTCAGATAGGGGTTAATAACCTGGGTTAAGGAGTATCAGGGGCTGGTATAGAGGGGTGGTCAGATAGGGGTTAATACACTGGGTTAATGAGTCTCAGGGGCTGGTATAGAGGGGTGGTCAGATTTAGGGGTTAATAACTGGGTTAAGGAGTCTCAGGCGGGCTGGTATAGAGGGGTGGTCAGATAGGGGTTAATAACCTGGGTTAATGAGTTCAGGGGCTGGTATAGAGGGGTGGTCAGATAGGGGTAATAACTGGGTTAATGAGTCTCAGGGGCTGGTATAGAGGGTGGTGTCAGATAGGGTTAATAACCTGGGTTAATGAGCTCAGGGGCTGGTATAGAGGGGTGGTCAGATAGGGGTTAATACACTGGGTTAATGAGAGTCTCAGGGGCTGGTATAGAGGGGTGGTCAGATAGGGTTAATACACTGGGTTAATGAGTCTCAGGGGCTGGTTAGAGGGTGGTCAGATAGGGTTAATAACCTGGGTTAATAGAGTCTCAGGGGCTGGTATAGAGGGGTGTCAGATAGGGGTTATTAACTGGTTAATGAGTCTCGGGGGCTGGTATAGAGGGGTGGGTCAGATAGGGTTAATAACTGGGTTAAGAGTTCTCCAGGGGCTGGTATAGAGGGGTGGTCAGATAGGGCTTAATACACTGGGTTAATGAGTCTCAGGGGCTGGTATAGAGGGGTGGTCAGATAGGGGTTAATTACACTGGGTTAATGAGTCTCAGGGGCTGGTATAGAGGGGTGGTCGATAGGTAATCTGGGTTAATGAGTCTCAGGGGGCTGGTATAGAGGGGTGGTCAGATAGGGGTTAATAACCTGGTTTAATGAGTCTCAGGGGCTGGTATAGAGGGGTGGTCAGAATAGGGGTTAATGAGTCTTAGGGGCTGGTATAGAGTGGGTGGTCAGATAGGGGTTAATAACCTGGGTTAATGAGGTCTCAGGGGCTGGTAATTAGAGGGTGGTCAGATAGGGGTTAATGGCATCTCGCCGGGGCTGCGTATAGAGGGGTGGCATAGTAGGGGTTTAATACCACTGGGGTTAAGGAGGTCTCAGGGGGCTGTATAGAGGGTGGTCAGATAGGGTTAATAACGGTTAATGAGTCTCAGGGGGCCTGGTATAGAGGGGTGGTCAGATAGGGTTAATACACTGGTTAATTGAGTCTCAGGGGGCTGGTTATAAGGGGTGTCAGGATAGGGTTAATAACCTGGGTTAAGGAGTCTCAGGGGTGGTATTAGAGGGGTGGTTCATGATAGGGTTTAATACACTGGGTTAAATGAGTTTCAGGGGCTGGTATTAGAGGGAGTGCAGATAGGGGTTAATACCACTGGGTTGAGGAGTCTCAGGGGGCTTGGTATAGAGGGGTGGTCAAGATAGGCGGTTAATACACCTGGGTTAATTGAGGTCTCAGGGTGGTATAGAGGGTGGTCAGAAAGGGGTTAATACACTGTTAATGAGTCCTCAGGGGGCTGGTATAGAGGGGTGGTAGATAGGGGGTATAACCTGGGTTAATGAGTCTCAGGGGCTGTATAGAGGGGTTGGTCAGATAGGGTTAATACACTGGGTGAATGAGTCTCCTCAGGGCTGGTATTAGAGGGGTGGTCAGATAGGGGTTATATACCACTTGGGTTATGAGTCTCAGGGGCTGTTATAAAGGGGTGGTCAGAGTAGGGTTAATAACCTGGGTTAATGAGTCTCAGGGGCTGGATATAGAGGGGTGGTCAGATAGGTGTTAATACACTGGGTTATTGATGTCTCGGGGGCTGGTATAGAGAGGGGTGGTCGATAGGGGTTAATACACTGGGTTAAGGAGTCTCCAGGGCTGTATAGATGGGGTGGTCAGATAGGGGTTAATACACTGGGTTAATGAGTCTCAGGGGCTGTATAGAGGGGTGGTCAGATAGGGGGTTAATACACTGGGTTAATGAGGCTCAGGGGCTGGTATAGAGGGGTGGTCAAGATAGGGTTAATACACTGGTGTTAATGAGTCTCAGGGGGCTGGTATGAGGGGGTCAGATAATCATAACAGGGTAATACCTGGGTAATGAGTCTCAGGGTGGGGTATAGAGGGTGTAGATAGGGTAATACCTGGCGGTTAATGAGGTCTCAGGGGCTGGTATAAGGGGGTGGTCAGATAGGGTTAATGAGTCTTAGGGGCTGGCTTATACGAGGTGTGGTCAGATTAGGGGTTATTTAACTGGGTAATGAGTCTTCCTCAGGGACTGGTTATAGAGGGTGGTATCGATAGGGATTAGGAGTCTACGGGGGCTTGGTACTAGAGAGGGTGGTCAGATAGGGGTTAATAACTGCGTTAAGGAGTCTCAGGGGGCTGGTGATAGCTCGAGTGCCGCTCGTGCTCCAGATTCAGGGCGTTTACGATAGTATACCTGAGTTAATGAGCTCTCAGGCTGGTAGAGAGGGTGGTCAGATAGGGTTAAATACACTGGGTTAAAGTCTCAGGGGCTGTTATAGAGGGGTGCGTCAGATAGGGGTTAATGACCTGGTTAATGAAGTCTCAGGGCTTATAGAGCAGTGGTCAGATAGGGGTTAATAACCTTGGGTGTAATGAGTCTTCAGGGGCTTGGTATAGAGGGTTGGTCGCATAGGTTAATAACTGGGTTATAATGAATCTCTCT
>NW_019945500.1:24080-30975 GCF_002910315.2 Salvelinus sp. IW2-2015 | reverse complement strand
TGTGTGTGTTAATGTGTTGAAAGCTTGTGATTCTAGAAAGGAAGCCCTAAAAATTGTCCGAAGAACTCCAAAGGCCACTCCTAGTCATAAGGAGCTGTTTCATCTCTACTACACTGCATGGCACAAGGGCGGTTTACCCGAGAGCACCAAGTCTAGGTTCATGGAGGCTTCCAAACAGCTTTCTACACCCCAAGCCCATTTAAGGACTCCTGCAACATCTAGGTCAAGAAAATGGCACCCAGACAGTTTGCATTGCGGGCCCCCTCTGTATGCTGCTTGCTACCTCTCTGTTATTATCTATGCGTAGTCACTTTACTTAACTACTTAACCACATGTACAATTAACCCTCAACTAACCGGATGGGCGCCCACCGCACGATTGACTCTGGGTACAGTAGCCCTGTTATATCACTAATTGTTACTTTACTGCTGCTTCTTTAAATATACTTGTTACTTTTATTCTGTATTCTCTAATATTTGATTTTTTAAAACTTGCATTGGTTGGATTAGAGGGCTTGTAAGTAAGCAATTTTCGGAAGGTCTACACAGTTTATTCATCGCTTATTTAACTATCCATATTTGATTTGTTTGATATGATGTATGTTGTGTTTATGTTGATCTATCTTGCTCTCAGGTTTCAAAGGAGCATGGACATGTTGGCTTTCCCTGGACAGAAGGTGAGAGTCAACCACACACACACAACACCACACACCCTACCTCTTCAGTGTGTCTGTTTGATGTCTGCTACCGTACAGGTTACACCAATACAGAATTATTAGCCTGTGTTGTGGATGCTGGGGTACTCCCTCACCCCACTTTTACCCATGCTTCTCCATTTTTCTCTCTTCCTCCTCTCTTCAAGGGTGATGCTGACCATGTAGGCCCACGCGGGACAGCTGGTAGAACCAGGGACTTGAAGTGGAGGTCAACACCAAACGTTTCAGCACCTGTCAATTCATGTTGTTTGATGTTTGAGATGTTCATATGAAATGAATGAGGTGGAAATAGGGGGAAACCAATGATGATGTTTGTTCATTTATGGGCCAATGAACTTATGACTGCTACTGTGTTGATCTCATTGAAACCGACCTTTAAACTTTGTCAGGGTGACGCCGGAGCCCCAGGCCTCAGGGTCGAACCGTCCCAACAGGACAGCTTATGTTAGAGTACATGCCTTCACCTATATGGCTTTTGGTTATGTGGGTGTGTACTAAGACTGTGTCTTAATAAGCGTTGTGTGGTGAAAATGTAAGCTACCAGGTTATTGTATTCTTGGGTAGGGGTTGCTTGCTCAGTGGAAGCAGCGAGGCCCCCAGGACCGGCAGCCCAGACAGGAGTGGTGAGAAGAATATTACAATCATTCAATATGTATTTTTCTAATGTAGAAAGAACGGTTAATACAACCATGTTCATCTGCATCCAATTCCTGGATTATCCCTGCATGATTAAAATTCCGTGTTGCGTGTGATTGTCACGGCTGTTTTATGTCAGGATTATGTTCTCAGGCCAAGGTTAAATTCATGACTCTTTCTCTGTTGTTTTCTCGTATCTTCTCTCTTCTCTCCTCTTTCTCATTTCTTTCCCGCCTCTCTCGCTCTCTCTTTCTCTCCCGGGAGTGCATTTCTCATGCATAACCTCGTTCTCTCCAGCTACGATCTTTCTTTCTCTACTCACTCCATTCCTCTCTTCTCATCAATCGTCTTCTTCCTTCTCTTTTCTCTTTCTCTCTCTCTTCTCTCACTCTCTGCTTTTGTTATCCTTCTCCGCACTCTCATCTCTCTCTCTATCCTTTCTCCTCTCTCTCTCTCTCCATCCTTCATCTCTCTCTTACTCTCTCGCTCTCTCTCTCCTCTCTCTCTCTCTTCTTTCTCTGTCTCTCTCCGTCCTATCTTGTCTCTTCATTCTCTCTTTCTCGCGGCTCATCTCATTCTCTCTCTCATCTCTTCTTTCTCCTTCTACTGTCTCTAGATTCTCTCTCTCTTATCTCTCACTCTCTGTCCTGTCATCTCTCCTCACTTCTCATGAGGCCTCTTACTCTAATCTTTCTTCGCTCTCTCCTCTCTCTCTGCTCTCTCGAATTGGTCTCAGTCTTACTCTCTGCTCCTCCTCTCTCGGGGTCTGGTATCTACATAAGAGAGGGTGCTCTCTCTCCCCGCTCTCATCTCCTCTTCTCTCGTGATTCTCTCGTCTCTTGCGTGTCCACGATAGGAGGTCTCTCTGATGCCTAATTTCTCTAACTTTCCTCTTCTTCTCTTCTCTTTACTCTCTCGTTTCTAATTAACTGAAACCTCTAACTCAATCTATAACTTCTCTCTCTCTCTCTCTCCTCTCTCCTCATCTCTCTCTCTCTCTCTCTCTTCTCTCTCTCTCACTCTCTCTCCTCTCTCTATCTCTCTCTCTCTCTGACTCACTCTCTCTAGGGTAATAAAGGGAGATCGAGAAAGGCGCAGGCTGCAGGACAGAGGGCTAACCAGGGCATGGTTGGCCCCTGGCTGGACCCGCGGTCAGTTCCAAAAGTATGAGGGTCAGTACACCACCATTCCTTCCACCTGTGGTTTCCAACGGGCAAGATACATATAGAAGAGATTAGATATGCATTTCCTGTTCTGTGTTAAGGGGTTAGCATGGGGACGGGAGAGTGAAACCTTAATCAGGCTGTATGCTCTGTCCTTCCTCTGGGCCTTTCTCTCAAAAAGGGAGGGATTACAGCACACAGGTGATTGGAGCTGCTGGGTAGAAGACGGTGAGTACACTTCCTTAGACTGTCGGTGTTGTGTCGGGGATGGGGGGTGGGGGAGTGGAGGTCAGAGAAACGGAATAGTGGGGATGGGGAGGGGGGGGGCGGGTGGGGGTGGGATGTGATATTTACAAACCTGTTCCCTCATGCTCGAGCTCTGTTCGAGCGAGTAGGTCACCGGAGGCCCAGTAACAAGACCAAGGCAAAAAAGGAAGAGTCACTGGCTCGTCCAGTGTGTGCCATGTTTGTGTTTATCGGCAGTGAGATCGAACAATCAATACGCATGACGAGGTAGCCATCGCTATTAAACGGCGACTGTTACGTCCTAATCAAGCCAGATTAGTGGTTAACCGGTCCACTACCAAGTCTTAGGTAGAGTGGATTATGGTATTAGAGGAGTGTGTGTGTCAGGAGTTAGGAGTTTGTAAGAACCTGGGTTAAGGGTCTCATGGGAGTGTCCATGTTAGAGGTAGGTGTTCGATATGAGGGTAATACTTGGGGTTATAGATGCTGAGGAGTCTGCAGCTGCTGGCGTATAGAGTGAGTAGGAGCAATATTAAGACAAACACAAAGCTATGGATGGATAACAAATAATATCCTATGTAGGACGATGTATTCGTGGTCTTGTAGCCTGGTTCAGAGATGGTGAGAGATGCAGAAGCTGGTCTGACTTTTTCACGTGGCCTACATCAGGGAGAAATGGAGAGGATGACAAAATTAAAAGATGGTTCGCCAAAGGGCGAGCAGCAAAACCGACCAACTACACTCTCCAACACCAAGAATTAACCAGAAATATATATGGTGATCCCTTGTTTTGGCTATTCAGCCAGGTAATTCTCCCGAATCAAAAACGCCACCAACACACATGTGGCACGGCACCGCGCAAGGCACCACACGCACATCACACACAGCATGGCACAACACAACACCCGCTATGAGGCACACTTGCACACCACACACTGCCAGGCCACACAACCAGGCAACTAGCTAGGCACCACACACGCAGGCCACCCACGCAGCACAATCAGCCACGCACACACGCAGGGACACACACGCAGGCACACACACGCATGCACACGCAAGGCTAACACTAGCTGACCACATGCCAAGCAAACACAACACGGTAGGCAAGGCCACCACAATACACACACAGACACACCGGCAGGCACCACCCAAATCACCAAGCCCCACGCCATCACCCTACACAACATTCCGCACCACAAGAGCCCGGGCCCTTCATTTGACTAACCCTTTGGCATCCATCCTCCATTTTCTACATTTTCCCCTTCAAATACACTGCTACTTTCCCTTAGGCAATAAGATCATACTACATAGCCTCTCACAAGATACAGTAAGATTGCCGAACTAGAGTTATTCTCTGTCCCCCTGAAGGCACCACACACACATGGGGCTTAGGATACTACATGCTAATGAGGAAGACAGACCAACATTGCTCTAACATGGGGCTTTGAATCAACAATTACCTTGGTCGGTTTCAGCAACAACAACACAGACAAGACTAAATGCATTCATTACTTGGTTATAAAGACTTCGTTTATATACAGAATCGATTACTTATCATAAGTAATATTGATTATCCCCTTATAATCATTTATTTCAGGCTCTAGGGGATCAGCTGAAATCAACAGCTCTAGGATCTCAATGACGACTGACAGGGATCTAGGATGTCAGCTGGACTGACAGATGCTAGGATCGTGAAGGTTAGCTGCCTGACTTACAGCTCTGATCAGCTGACTGACAGCCCAGGATCAGCTGACTGCAGCTCTAGGATCAGCTAGTAGTCACAGATCTAATTATGAGATCAGGCTTAGCGCCGTGCCCCCAAAGTACTTCACCTTGAACTTCTACACGCATCTATGGCATCAGCTTCCCCCTTTCCCCCCCTATACAACCCTTGATCTATACCTTTACATGCTCTGCGTACTCTACGTTCTCCTCCGTCACTCTCACCCGTTAATACGAACCTGAACCTACAGAGTCTAGGGTGATTCAACCTCTCCCACTTGTGCCCTCCAGCTCCCAATTACTAACCGGAACTACCAGATCTTAGGGGATCAGGGTGACCTGGTACTACAGCTCTAGGAATCAGGCTCTATACACCACCTTACCCCCCTAGCCCTTCCATAACAAATACGCTTGACACTAAAGCTCTAGGATCAGCCTCCCTCCCCCAATTACTAACTCGCTTTGCTGGTATACCATCAACAGAATCTAGGTACTCAACTCCCCCAATTCACCCATTAACGAGGTAGCTCTGCCTGTGAAAGCTCCTATGCCTAGTCTCTAAGCGCATCAAACTATCCCTCTTCCGCTCCGCCTAAATACTACCTGAACTACAGGTTAGGATCAACTTCCCCTCCCCCCAATACTAACCTGAACTACAGATCTAGGATCAGCTTCCCCTCCCCCCAACACTAACCTGAACTACAGATCTAGGATCAGCTTAGTGGTGCACTATATAGGGAACAGGGTGCCAAAGTAGTGAACTATATAGGGAATAGGGTGCCATTTGGAGCGCAGATGTCTCCTACCCTTCTACCCTGGTCCTGATATTTCTGACCAGCGTTCAACATCAATAATGTAAGATTATTCAGATGAATAATAAATAGTCTCTATGAATCAATATTTAATGATGGTGAATCTTCTCTTTAAAGTCAATCTGTTTAATCTATCTGTGTCTACACTCAGGCAGTGGTCAGAGGCCGTGCCCTAAATGGCAACCTATTCACTGTATAGAGCCCTACTTTGGCACCCTATTCCCTATATAGTGCACTACTTTGGCACCCTATTTCCTTAGGATGCAGGCAGAGTGCTGATGTCAGTGTAATGCCCTCTAGGCATACTAGGGAGCTGGTTAAACAACTACGTAGGGATAGGACCCATCTAGGGTGCTGGTTAAATACCTACGTAGGGATGGGACCCATCTAGGGAGCTGGTTAAACGTGAAGGGACCAATCTAAGGTGCTGTTTAAACGTGTAGGGATGGATCCCAAACGACTCTTCGTTCAAAAAGCTTAATAATCGATCTAGAACCATGAAAGAAATATATATATCCAAAGTAAAGCCTAAAAGGTAGGCTACCATTATGTCAGATCGGGAAATGCGCKTTGAAATACATTTTTAGCTGGCCAAATTATTAGATGGCCTGTACTGAAAATATCAGCGTGGACCAGATTGATTAACTCTCCACGGTATTTAATGTTCCTGCACTGGGGATTCGCCCTCTTTAGAGAATAATTTTGTAATTTCTTTGCAGAAACACTTTCCGTTCGTTCGCGAACGACTCATCACTAGCCATTAGAGCAAGGCAGGGTCTGCTGACAGGCTCTCTGGTTCAGGCTCTACTTGTTCCTCCACCTAAATCACTACCTAAACCGGACCTCAATAGAGAAACGAGTGTAGGCCTACACTTAATAAGTAGGGGAGAGCGTTTGCTGTAATTTAGAGCAACATTTAAAAAGGGGCCACTGTGTAGAGAGAACACACTAGACTACTGTAGGCCTAGCTCCTTCCCGAATGGGAAACGTTTTCTGTATCTGATGTCTTTCAAAAGTACAAAAACTGTTTACAGATAGGACTACGGCAGGCTTTCCGATGTCAGGTGCTTTCCCTCAACTTTATCAATGCGCGAATAAATCATCTATAGACAATCAACGCGCATCAAATGAGCAAATCTCTCTGCAACTGCGTCAATCACCCGACAATTTACCCCGGAAACTCCTCAAACCTACAAGCAAAACAACAAACACAACATTATACTGTTGCATTAGATGATAAATTATTTATCTTACCTTTTTAGCAAAGGACACTTGTTCTGTAAAACTTTTCTTGCGCAGAAATCAAACTATTTCTCCTGCGTCTCTCTCTCTCTCACTCTCACTTTCTCTGAGCAGGAAATAAACGTATCTACCAATAAGATCGGTACACACGAAATGACACCAGTCTTTTTGTACATCCGTTACTTCGTTACTGATGTCTTCTGTAGCTGTACACGTCTTTCCCCGGTTAAAGAAAAGACTGTGGTTTCTTTGTTCAACCTGGTCTCAGAGCATTTCATATTATTCTTTACGCAAACCCGAGATACAAAACATAATATATCATGACAAAAGAGAGTATGTATTATTTTGGGATTGTCCAA